>NC_080595.1:11577500-11667500 GCF_027887145.1 Ammospiza caudacuta
TCCGTGCTGTACTTTACCACTGATCCACCCTAGTGTCCACTGGCTTTCAGCAACCCTCTCCAGGCCATTTAAAGAGATTATTGTTTGGAGCAATATTATTATATTCTTTGATATTACAGCTAAGTGGAAAAAAAAGGCTAATGCAATTATTTTCTCATTGGAAAATGCTGTTCCATCAAACTGGTCTCAATGCATTAGATTTGTTTATTTTCTCTCTGAAGATTTTGAAATTTGCAGGTTTCATGCTGCTTTGAACAACAGAGCTCTGAAATCCAGACTCCTTTATCAAACAGAATTTCCATTCTCTTTGCATCTCATCTTCAATTACGGGCAAAGACTTCTGATTTCCTGCAGGCTCAAGGCAGGAGGCTAAAGATCATCAGCTGCACTGATGTCCACTGCTGGTTAATCCATTATTAGTATTATTATTTGAATCACAGCAGTGCTTAAATGCCTTAATCAAGAATGTGATCCATGTGTGCCTGTGCACACACATATAAATAACAGGAAATAGTTTTGATCAAATGCCTGACTGAGCAAGCAAGAGAAGGGTAGAAGTTTGAGAGGCAGTGGTGAGGACCACAGAGTGTGACATTGTACAAAGGGACATGATGAAATCCTGAAATCCCTAGTGCTGCTCTGAAAGAATTCTCATTGTGAGAAAGTTGGGTTTTTTTGTTTTGGGGTTTTTTTTTTCTGGGTTTTTTTTTTTTGGGGTTTTTTTTTTTTTTTCTGTTTTCCCGTTGACTTTGCTGCGCTCCTTTAAAATTTCCTCCCTTTTTACAATGTCCTCTGGTACTGTTCTTTGTTCACCTGATTCTCATGGTGCCCCCAGTGGCTAATGGAACCGGGACTGACTGAAGGGACTACAAAGCAGAGCTATTGCCTTTCTTTTTATTGCTAATGATTTCAGCTCCTGGCAGATGGCCTAATTGCCAGAACCAAAGGAAGCTCATGAGAATCATAGCGATGGAACTGGCCCTGTGATTTTCAGTAAGATACATGGCTCATAGGAACACACAGTGCATTGGCATAGTAAACATTATTGGTGCTTAAATGTTCTCAAAAGGGTTTGAATAATGGGCTTATTAAATGTAATTTACGGCCAGCTATAACTTAAAGAAATGAAGCAAAATATGTTTAGCAATTTCCTTGCGTACCTTCTTCCGGGCAGCCACGAGCATAACCATTATATCTGAACCAGAAATTTACTTCACTGATGCCTTCACTTCTCAGGTACATAAATTCTCATTAATGTTATTGAACAACCTGCAGATATGAGACACACACACACATATATTCCAAGGAAAGGGAGTTGTACATGTTGATTCCAATTGACTTGTTTTGGCAATATTGTATTAAGTATTTTCTATCAGATTTGTTTGATTCCTTGGCTTGCCTACTTGCCAAGTTTAATATTAAAGTTGTAGGGTGAAAAGACATATATTAAAAAACTTGTTAGATGGCAAATGTGGAATTGGAGTTTATTACTTGTACTGCCCGTAGCCATCCCTCTGCTCCACCTTTTCTGCTGTTTATCTTATTCTTGCCATCTTTTGGGGAAGTCTGCTATCCCCCTCTAAATGTAGGAGAGACAGAGAAGGAAAAAACAGTTACTTCTCTTCTGTGTTTCCTTAAATTTTTATTAGACACTGGCTTTGGTTGTGCTGCAGCCCCTTGGGGTGCCTGTCCCTGTGGCCATAACTCAGTAAGTGGCTCCCTGCATCTCTTACTGCACAGTGAGATTGTTGGTACAACCTGTTAGGCTTGCAGGGTAGAGCTGCTGTGATAGCAGCTCCAGCAGGGTTTTAATAAGGCCAGGGAGCACAGGGATAAAAGTTACCAGTACATGTTTTTATTTGCTTCCCTTAATGTTATTTGTTGCTGCTTTCCAGTACATGTGCAGTTTTCTGTCCTCTTCCCTTTGCCAGAATATAAATGAGGATCTCATTAAATTTAAATCTCAGCTGTGCTGAAAAATATTACTCAAGTCAGAATCTTCACTAATATCTTTACATATGAGTAAACATCGATACTGTCTTTGCCTGCCTGCTTCGGAGCTGCCCCAATTTAATCAAAGCATTTTATGTCTGGGAGACCTGGTTATCGTGCAGTGCTGTCCTCTGTGAAGCCTGGGAATTTTTCCAGCCTGGCCCTGTTTGCACATAGGAATGTATTTGCTATAGGACAGGCACAGGTCAGCGTGAAACAAAGAGATTTTTTTTGCTCTGAATTGCAGAGAATTCCTGTGGCACTGACATCAGTGTGGTGGGAGGTGAAAATCCTGCTCCCAGCTTGGAGGCAGAGCAGCTGATTTACATGGGCAGCTCATAGAGCTGCCCCAGATTTGGATCCTTTCCTTGGTTTGAGTGACTGGGAAGCAGGCAGGGCTGAGGAAGCAAACTGAGAGATTCCTCATTGCCTCATGCCTCCCTCCCAGCAAGGGCTACTGCCAAAGGAGTGAGTTCAGGGCATGGATTTACTCTGTGGAAATTTGCAATAGGAAGAGGTCTGAGAGCACAGGATAATTTGCTCGCAGAGCATATTTTAAAACCAGAAAGACAAAGGCTGCCTTTGTAGTGGTGAAACAGAGCAGGTGCTTCTTCACCCATGCATGTTTGCCTAATTCTTGCTTGGCTGAATTGGGAAGAGAAGTTTAGTCCTCTTTACTTTCCCATTCTCAAAATAGTGTCACTTCTAGAGACATGTCTGGTGCAGTGTTTGCTGAGCTTCCCATTACAAGCTGTGTTGCTGCTTGAGAGAGTTGTGAACAATGGCAACTGCACAGAATCCATCTGCTGAGTCAGAACAACATTAAGTTATAAAAAATAATTGTGCTCATTTCTGCTTATTGCAAATGGTGTTTTATATTCTGCAGAAATTAGTGGTGTGAATTCAGATGCCTATTAGTGCAAGTTTTTCTTTGTAGCTAATTCAGTCAAGTTCTTTTCTCAAGCAGCACATGCTTTATTGCCTTTCAGCATGTGAACTATGACACTTGCATCATTACATTATGTGAATCTACCAAAAAAAAGTAAACTCGACCCTTTTAAGCTCCTCAGCTGGCTTGAACTTTGAGCTGTGTTTTTCATAGTTGGAGATGTAACTTAAAAAACAAAAAGAAATTGAAATTTCTGCACAATGTTATTCTGATAGCTAAAGTCTTAAAATACAAGAATGGCTATTATGAGACTTGTAATAAAGTAACAGAGGTCAGAAAAATGACCTATCAAGTTGTTGTTTGCTTTGGAAACTGCTGTTGTTACTTCAGAGTATAATTTTTACATCCTTCCTGTGATATTGTTTAGGAAGCTGCTCAACTGTAGTTACCCTATTAGAAAAAGGCCCAGTTTCCCTGAATTTCTCAGTACAATTATGGGATGCAGTATGATTTCAAAAGCTGTGTTCCTTTCTCCTTAAGGAGAAAAACATCTGCATGGGGAGCAATTTTGCTTGAGTGTTACATTAACACTTTTAAATGGAGAAAGAGGACAATTTCTGTAGATATATCATTCCTAAAATAAGCTGTGACCTATGAAAAAAAAATCTTCTAGGTTTATATACTGGCTTGAATTAAAGCAAGTTGCCCAGGCATGTTTCAATCCTGTATCGATCCCATTGATGTGGTTTATGCCAGACATGGTAGAAATGGCTTTGCCACTCCTGGTTACTGAATTGAAATGCAGAACTTCTGCCATAAGGGGTGCCCACCAGCTTATCATTCAGAACAAGGCTGTTGTTCTTGGGAATTGCCTAGCAGGAGGTAAAATTCTTAGCAGTCAGCTGAAGCTAACAAATACAGTCAAATATTTTGTCTTGCTCTGCTCCTTAAGTCCCCAAAGATTTATTTTTTTTTAAATGTGGAAAAATTGGCCTTTGTGTTTTGGATGATGATTTTCTGCAAGCACTGAAGGCACCTCACAGCCCCTGACAAGTTTCTGCAATTCTCCATTATCACCTTAGATAACAGAAGACAAGGTATTTTTCCTTCATTGTTGTATTCAGATAAGAAAGGGAGGAATCCACAGCAAGTGCAAATAGAGCCCTGTAAAAGCAGGGGATTCAGTACAAAGGGAGACACCCAGCACTCAGAAAGAAGCCTTTGGTGGGATGAATGTTCTGGCTATTACAGTAATTTTTGCCATCTTTGTGTTGCACGGCAGAGTTGTACATGAATAGTTATTGGCAGTGCAGCTTCATCCGTGAGGGATGTGACTGGGAGATGCTCCCACAGGAACACCATCCTTGCTCCCTCTGCTTCACTGGGGCTTCCTCCTTTTTCTGTGCAACACTACACAAAAACAGGCATTTCACGGTTCCTGTGTTAGTGATTTGCACACTAGCCACAACCTAAAACAAATCAACTTTATGTTATGCTTTTTGCCTTGTGTGAAAGTTGGTGAGCTTCTAATGTTCATTAACACCTCTGTTAATTAGCCACCAGTTGTGAACAATAACAATATATTCAGTTCACTTTAGAAGAAAGCACTCAAGCAGTGTCCCTAGTCCTTCATAGTGAGGGTGCATTTCTATGCATTTTTTTTGGGATGGGTTGTCCTGATATGTTACTGTAAATGAGATCAGAATTGAACAGACTGGCCTTATTATGTCTTCATAATGACTGCAATAGCCTGAATTAGCCTGGCCCATGCCCTCTGTTGTCCTCTGCCTTGTCGCAGTTGCTGTGTCTATCACTTCTTGCCGTCGTCTTCTACACCAGAATTAATCACCTGTATGTTTTTCATGTGAATTCCAGGAATTATTCAGAGGCTAATGCCCGTAGTCTGTTATCTCACACTTGCCAACAGCCTGAAATCTGCTCGAAACAGTCACTGGGAAGCCATAGTTCATTTTGTTGTCACCTAATTGCATGCACCTGCTGGTGACAGCAGTAAAATGTGATATCTCTGACACCATGGCAGCAGATGGGATGCTCAGAAGAACTGCTTCCATTTTTCTTCCTAATGAGCATAGTCTTTTCTCTCCTTTTGCCTTTTTGCTGTGCAGGGAAGATACAGAGATATGCTGGGAAAGATGATGGCTGTGGCAGTGGAGCTGAATGCGACACTGCTGCTTTTCTCGTACTTTTCCTAATAATGTGTCAATCAAATATTCATGCCTGAAACTTTCTTTTTAATGGAATTAGCAGAAGAAAAGACTTTTAGAACCAAAAGGCCTCACAGGAGCTCTGTAATAGTGGTGGTACATTCAGCACATGTAAAGCTACAAAAAGGCAAGAATTCTAGGGAAAACAAATTTCAATTGTTTTCATTGCTTTTAGATGCTCATGACTAAACATGGCCTTGTCAATATGAAAGTTTGTCCTCTCCCTCTTCCATTTTTGGTTGGTTATTGGGAAGAGATTTCCTCTCTTTATAAGCTTAGTGCCTGTGTAGCCTGACTATTGTACCAGGAATTTAAAAACTGTACCCAGGTGAATGGTAATGCTGAAAAGATTTACACTTTCTAATGAGATAAAGCTAGCATTGCCAGCTTGATGCATTCCAACTGGAAATGTGCTTAATCAGAGGAAAAAATAGAAAAGTTGGTTATAAATATATTTTCTGGCAGGCTGTTTTTTGAGGGGGTTAAAATGCTTATACATCAGAAACTAATATGCCTTGGAAATAAGGCCCTTTCATGAAAAAATGGTTCTGAAAGAAACTATTTCTTTTTTCAAGGAAAGTATTTAAGGTATTTATTTAAGGCAAGAATTGGCAATTGAAAAATTAAATGTTATTTTGAGTGGTGTGATGATATACTGCTGTTTAAATTTATATTACAGAATCTCCAGCATTGTAGTGGTGCTCTGTCTCACACATACCAGTCACAGACTGGAATTTCATTGTAGCTCTCCTGTGGTGGAACAGGAAATCTGAGGTTGCATCACAGTTTCAGAGTGGGCTTATATGAAGATCATCCTAAGACATCACTGCATGTTTCTGCTCTTTATGTTGCAAGGGAATTGTGACCTGATATTGGGTGGCGTGTCATGGAATCATCAAATCATTAAGGTTGGAAGAGATCTCCAAGATCATCAAGCCCAATCTTTGACCAAACACCCGTGATGCAAATCAAACCATAGCACTAAGTTCCACATCCAGCCATTTCTGGAACACTTCCAGGGATGGTGACTCCACCACACCCCTGGCAGCTTGTCAGTGAAGAAATTCTTCCTGATGTCCAACTTGAACCTCCCCTCATGCAGCTACAGACCATCTCCTCCTGCCCTGTCACTGGTTGCCTGAGAGAAGAGACTGACCTGGCTACAACCTCCTTTCAGTTGTAGAGAGCAATAATGTCTTTTTATATTGTGGTTCCCAAAACTGTCCCCAGCACTAGAGGTGAGGCTGCCCCAGTGCAGAGCAGAGGGGACAATCCCTCCCTTGCCCAGCTGGTGCTGTCCCTGATGTCCCCAGGACACGGTTGTCCCTCCTGGCTGCCAAGGCACTGCTGACCCATGTTCAGCTTGCCATGGACCAGGATCCCCAGGTCCCTTTCTGTGGTTTCCAGCACCTCTTTCTCCAGTCTGTCTGTATATCCAGGGCTATCCTGTACCTGATACAGAATTTGGAACTTGCCCTTGTTAAATTTCAACTTGATCTAAACTGGGAGTCACCAAAACCCTCTGGCACACTGCAGCTGTGGAACTGCAGTGGTCTTTATGGAGGTGTTGGAGTTCATGTGAATAGATGATTCTGCAGACAAAATTCTGCTGCATAATGCTTTAATCAGTTGTTTGCTGGTGTAAGTGCAGAAACCTTTCATTTCTGCTGAGTTTGATTCTATCTTACTGTTTTTGCAACAAGTATAACAAAAAGGTTCATCTGAGGGTTCCCACTGCTGAGCTGTATTTTGTTTAGGACTTTCAAAAGCACTTTAAATGGCTTAGGAGCACAACTTCCATTAATAGCCATTTAAGCATTTTTGTGAACAACTTATCATCCATAATTCTCCCAGAGGAATGACTCAGGTAATGTTTGCTATATAAAGCTCCCTGAATCTGAGCTGAGGATGGTTTAACAAGTGGGGGTTTATTTAAAGCATTCTTTGGACTTTGCTGCTCCATGCTGATCAACGCTGCTGGTGGTGCAGATAAATACATTGTGCAAATGAGCAAATATGAGCCTCATCAAAGCCTACCCAAGGCCATCAAAAGTCTCCCACTGTGAGCAGCATTCACTCAGATTCACAACAAATAAATACAGGGAAAAAGCAAAGAGATTGTACCACTGATTGCCCTTTATTTTTGTAGTTGAATAATCGCACATTTCGGTGTTAATTATTTTGTTTCCCAGCTCGCTAACACGTGTGTGGACACACGTTCCCTCCCCTCCCATTGTCCCCTTTCTCCAGTGGGAAGGGTTCTAACTATCACAGCGTATTGCAAGGCTCCTCTTTGAGGAGAGGGAGGTTATTTGGGGTCTTGATGCAGGTGGTTTGAAGATATTGATAGAACTTAAAGTCACAGCCAAATCCCAACCCAAAACTCGTCTCAAGCCCCTGCACCACACAAGCTTCAGATTTGCTCTTCCATCAGCAGATCCCTCCCTGTGCAAGCTCAGATGCAAATTGTCCTGCCCAGTTCAAGGCAGGAAAGAGCTCTACTGGTCCCACTCCATCTTTTCCCATCCCCTGCCATGTTGGTCCCTCTTAAAACACAGATTAATATTTCCTTGCAGATGCATTTTTAATAATACCTAGATAATGTGTGCAGGAATTGCTGGTGGGGTGAAAGACTTGGTTTCTTTAAATTCTCCAGCTCAGCTGAGTTTTATTCAAGTGCAGTGCTGCAGTTTAGGTATCAGTTGAGAGGCATCTTCAAGATATATCGTTTTTGTTTTCCCTTTAATCAGGCTCTAAATCTAAATAAATAAATATGTAGCAGTAAATGCTCCGTGGTATATTTGGTAAGATTAACAATCTTCCAGTAGCATAACAGCTCATGATAGTCTCTGCTATTTATGTTCCTGCTGAGAGAAGAGGAAAAGCAGATAGTTAGTTCAGTGAGCAAATTATGAAGTATGTGGGTTAATGAAGTGCCTGTCATAAAGCTGATTGTTGCTTCTTCACATCCTCTTTCTTTCTGCTAACAAAGCTCTTAATACAACAAAGCTTGGAAGACTGAACCTTCCCCTTTGTTTTTCAGTACACACCCATGTACAGAAGGAAAAAAAAAATCTAGTTAAATGTTTATTTTCACCAGACCAAGTATACTGTGAATAAGTTAAGGTATGGAAGTAATAAAACTGCCTATTGAGGCATATAAATCTTCAAAGTTTTCAATTCCATTTCTACTAACAATGTATTTTTAAGCTTGGATTACTGCTGATTTTCATGATGCTTTACTCTTATAACCTCTCTGTCTTCTTGATAGAGACAATTTTACCTCCTATTCAATATAAACAAGAGGCAAGGGATCAAATACACCTTTCTGCATATCCATGTTCACTGTTTTATGTATCTCCCTAAAGCCATACTTTTGTTCAAGAGATTATTAAGGTGGTTCTTATACCAAAAAAAAAAAAAAGCTTTTGATTCCATTTTTCCCCTTGCCCAGTTAGGAGCTTTGTGTTTGGAGTTAGTACCTATGTTTATAGCTGAGGAATAAAAAATAAATAAACCCTCAAAAATAATCAAGAAAAACCCCAAGAAGCAAAAACCAGTTTGTACTTATGACCCAATAATTGATTTGCAGAAGAACAGGGAGTTATAAGGAGCATGAGAGTGCACTGAAGGCATTTTCTACCCCATGTTTAGGCAGCACTAAGACTCTGGTGAGATCTAATCAGGAAATGTGATTGCAGATGCAGTTTCTCTATGTATTTTCCCTTCCATTTAAATACACTCCTACCCCAATTCTAAATATAACTTCTCAAAAGGGAGATGGCAGGAACATTTTCCAGACATAATATGAACATGATTAATCAATATATATCTCGTTTGCCTTGGCTTAAATTTCCTTTGGAAAAGACTTCAGATTTTGCTGCTTAAAAAGAAAAAGTGCAAAGGCACACAAAAGATCCTCTCTTTTTCCAAGTGTCCTGACTTGCACTTTGCAGACTGAGATGTGTGATTAGAAGATCTTCCTGTTCTTGCCAATCTCTGTGGGTTCTGTTATCGTATTTTTGGGAGCAGTGCCACGTCCTTGCATCTTCTCTGGCATCATAAATGTTGTCCCTGTTGTACGAAGGATGAACTGAAATGGAGATGGTAAAATTACTCTGCCAGCAGACAGCACTAGAAAGTATTAAGCTGGGAGTCTCCAAACCCTGAGACTCTCTTGCTTCTTTCTGTATCCTCTGGAAGAGCGAGACAAGCGTTGGCAGGTGCAGGCAAGTGCTTCACATCCATCCTGGCTGTGTTTATTCCACGAGGGTTTGAGTTGTATTTAATAATAAACACCAGCCATTTGCTGCTCTGCAGAATCTGTAATGGGATGCTGGCAATCACATCCTGAAGACTGTGAAAGGGATTTTTTCTTTGTTTCAGTATTTTTTTAAAAGCCATTATGTATTTATTATTGTTATACAAAGTGGTGAGGTCATTTTAGGGGACAAGTGATGGCCCTTTCCTCTGTCATCCTCCTTCACTGTTGGTAACAAACCGGGAGAAACTGTCAGTGAAAGACTGTGGCAACAGTCAAATAGCTGTTTCCAAAGATTACTATATTGAGTTAAACACTGGTCCCACCCTTAGAAAGTGGTGCAAGAAGTAGCTGTAAAATGGAGCAGCTTCTTCAGGCACAGGGACAGCAGTACAAAATCTCATGAATGCTTTGGTGTTTCCAGTCCCTATTCTCTTTTTGGATGCTCTGCTCCAAAATGTAGCTCCAGAAGGGGATTGTTTGATTGTCAAATGTTTGTGAATGGTTTTTATCCCCTTAGCTGCAATGTGGCTCTACCCAGACTTGATTTATTCTCACGTATTGAATGTCTGAATTATCAGTTGCTGCTCAAGTGCATAGGCCTTTTATGTTTTGCTGCATTTCCCTGGAAATATTGACAATATAATTTCAGCAGGTCATTTTGTTACATGTGGAGAAAAGAAAAATTTACCTGTGTCTCCCACCCTATTACCTATATGTCTCCCAATTTAAGAAACTGTTATCAGTTCACACTCCTGGGACCTCCTCAACTCTTGTTTTCTCAACAGCATGTTAAGGTGAGAGACTGAGTGCAAGCCACAGTATATCCAGGCAGAAATGTGACTATATTGTGGGTAGATGTAACCAAACCATTCTAGGTCATATGAATAAAAGCAGTAACAAAACTGGGTTGCAGTGTTTTAAGCAGCACCAGCTCCTGGCAGCTTTGCATCTGAGTGCCTTAGACACTCTTGAAAGTTTGTCACCCCATTTTTAGAGCTTTTGTTAGTAGGAGAAAGTGGCCCAACCTGTTCTTCAGGCACACCTCCAGCCTGAAAAAGTTGGTGCCAACCCAAAGGTGGTGACTGATGTGCTGTCCCACCTGATGGTGACCAGAGGCCCCGGGATGCAATGGAAATGAATGAGCTCTTTTTTATCTCTGCAAGGAGGAGGGAAAACAAGTGAGGTGATTAGAGAAGGGAGGGACAACACACAGCTCAGTCTCATGTCATCCTTTCTTAGTGTGGCCTAGCCCTGACTTTTGAAATGCTTGTAGGGAAGGGAGACCTGCACTGTGCAAGGTGAGCAAGGATCCCATCCCCTTGGCCCTGAGTGCTGGTCAGGGGGAGGAAGGAACCATCAGTGGTGTGTCAACATGTTATAGATGAACTGACTTCAAGAAATAAAAAATAAATCCCCATATTTCATTGTTAGAAATCTGTTTCCCAGCAATAAAAAGAAATATCCAGCCCATTTGTTCTTCCTGTAATTTTGTTTCCAGCAGAATCTGAAACCCTCAGTTTTGATTATTGCTGTTGGGAATCATGTGTGCTGAGTTTTATTTGATCCAAGATCAGATGGAGCAGGCTGAGGCTGACCACAATAAACTTCTGAGTAGCTTAACCAGAGAAGCTGCAGTCTTGGCTTTTCCCACAATGGCTATAGTGGCCAATGCCACTTGCACATTTGTGTCACACGTCAATAGGAATTTGCAGCTGAAAAGGCCTTTTTAAAAAAAGAAAGAAAAAAAATCAATAGCTTTTTGTGACTGCCTGAAGCTTTATGATTTGGCTCACTGGGTTGGTTAGAACTGTTTGCTGAAGTCTTCTAGTGGCGGCAGTAAGGTATGAAATACTTTTTTCTTCAGAAAATATCTACGTTGAGGTTTTTTTTATGTCTACATAATAGAAATCTTTTTTTTTTTGCAGCCTGTGCAATTATTCAATATGTATTTCTGCATTATTTTCACTGTTTGCATTTGTTATTTTGCACTTATATACTTTTTAAAGCAAAGCAAATTATTACCAACAATAATATCCATAAAGGGGTTGTCTGAGGGGGCAGAAAAACATTCTCCTTGGCAATTAAGTTTGGGGGTTTTGTGGGGCAGAAGGGCATTATGTGGGTTGCAAAGTATGTTTATTAGAAGGAATAAGGGCAAGAAGAGGGCAAGCTTTAATTTCATAATGTGATGTCACAGATTCATGGGAAACCTCTTCAGGACTTTGTTTGGAAAGATAACGCCATAACGTGTTGTAATTGCAATCATTAATGTGTTTTCAAAGATCCCTGAAGGCCCTGTCAGCATCTGCTAACCTGACCCTTCACATTACAATTCTCTTCTGCATGGCTTTTTCCACAGGAGCAGGACAGATGTGGAGTGGGTTCACTCCTTGGTCAGGCTCCTTGCCCCAGAAAGGGGAGCCAAGGAAGCTGGAAAACTTCAACTTGTCCAGGAAATCTTGGGTGGGAGGGAAGAAAGGGGAGGGAAAGCTGGAAACTGTATAGAAACTTCCATTAAGCAGATATATTTCCGCTTTTGGAATGGTTGTGGAGGACAGTGATGGGAATTGCCTGATCCTCTTGGACTTAGCAGAGTAGAAAGTGTTGCAGTATTCCACTCCTCAGAGTGGAAATCCCAGCTCTCAATGACACAGTTTGGAATAACAGTAGAGTGGTTCCTAAACTGGTCTAAATTCCTCTGAGCTGAGCTCTGTCCAACAACAGCTTTTCTGTTTTTACAGCTATAAATATGATGCAAAAGTTTTCATGACTCTAGTTCATACTGCGGATTTATAATCAACAGATTATAAATTGTCAGGAAAGAAATGCTGAAGTTATAAATCATAAACTACATCTGTGAGGCTAAAAGCTGCCTCTGCTGTGCTGCTCCCCACACTTTTTGTTCGCTTTTATATAGAAAAAAACCTTACACCCATTGCCCAACAGATATAGGAACGACAAATGAGTGAGATGCTGGGTATGGAAGGTTTTTCTCCATGTCTTAGGTTCCTTTATTAAAAAGCTATGACAGCATTAAGTGCTTTATAGTTGTCTATGTATTTTTTTCCTCTTTTATTTGTTTTTTGTTTAAAGCTTTGAAAGCAAGTGTCTCTAATGGATCATAGGCCATGTGAGCCACATCCTGAGGCTTCATATTGAGTTTCATTACTTTAAGACTAAACAATTGTTTACATCTATTTTTTCCTATTTTTATCTATCTCACTTACTAAGAGTCGAGCTAAAACCTTTCCTTCCTCAATATCAATGCTAATAAGTGAATAAAGGTAAATACAGGAAGCAGGAGCACTTTTACTGAAACAGTGAATCCGTGATACCTTTCCAAATACAACAACTTTAGCCAGATGCCAGAGGGGCTTCTTTTTTATTTTTTTATAGGAAAATTATCTTTTGAAATAATTATGAGGGTAATGAGAAGGAACAGAAGTCAGCTACCATCCCTTGGAGTACATCCAGGTATAGAGAAGTACCTGTGACAGCACAAGATTTCCTGTGTGTCTGAGTACTTCTCTGTCTGGAAATGCATCCTGCTCTTTCACTGGGATCAGCATCTCAGGCAGGAATTTAAGAACTGCCCCAATCCCACTAGCAGTGCAATCTCTGCAAGAATTGCTTCAGCAGGATAACAGGAGAAAAAAGCAGGAATCATTAATTTTAATTACTTTTGACACTTGGGTCTTCCTCAGAACAGATACACTGATTTGAGAAGGTAACATTTTAATTTCTTTTTCCCTTAAAAGTAAAAATATACTTGAACAGTGTGAATTGAGCTGCAAATCAATTGTTCTGTAGGAAAAAAATGTGTTCACACAGAAACTGGAGAATGAATTAAGCTGTCTGCCTCAGAACTTGACCCTAATTAAGGTGATTCTCCTTGATAAGTAATTAATCAGGAATCCTTGCTCTTACCCCTCTGCATGGAGAGTGGGCCGGAGGAGGAGCTGTTTCACCTCATCATTCCCCTATATACATCTCCATACATCAATTATAGAGATATGCAACCATTTATGGAGGTATCTGCAGGTCCTGATGGGTTTGTATTGGTGTGAGCAGCTGGATTGTCAGCATCTACCTTTCTGCTTCAAGGTTAGTGTTTGAGTGGGGTACAGCACAGAAAATATTCACAATCAGAATTATCCAGGCATTAAAGTAACTCGTCCTGTAATATAAGTGGAGCTTTGTGGTGGAGCAGCTCTGGTGGATTCCTTGCTTGTGTTGTGCTCTGTAAGCTGGAGTTTGTGGAGTTTCCCCAGAGCAGGGTGGGCACAGCACTTGCACAGTGCTCTGCCTGGGCTGAGAGGGGAAATGGGAGAATGTTTGATGGGGAGATCTGTCTGTCACAAACGCCCTTTGCACTGGCAGAGCCAAGAAACCTGTCAGCAATTGCACTGGCAAAGCAAAAGTGGCAAAAAGCTAGAGCTTTTTACTACAGGTGAAAAAATGTGTTCCTTATGTCCTCTAATGGTGTTACTGCTTAATGAGACTGTTGGTGGGTAAAGAACAATTTGGAAAAAAATAAGAGAAGGAAAAGAAATAGGGTTTTCTTTTTATAGCCTTTAAGTTATCTCATTTAGCACAGAAGAGTGTCGGAAAGGCAGTATGTGTGCACAGCCATGCACACACACCTGCCTTGCCTGGTGCTCTGCTGAAGCCAATTTGAGTCTAATGTGTTTGAATAAATTGCTCCAGTGGTTTGCTCACCCATGTGGAAACCTCACCTCTGTGACACTGGCAAAGTCAGCAAGACATTGGGTTATCTGGTGCAGATCACAAGATATAGCAAACATAAGCTTCCCATAAGGCTATTTAAGATGCAGACATTTTTGCCCTGCTATGCTTTTAGGAAGTCACATTTCCAATGGGTCTCAGTAGGTTTTTTGATGTCTTTTTTCCCCCTTTCAGAGATGCCCGTTCTTTTCTCTGCCATCCTAATGTAGTTGCAAAAGCTTATCTGATCAAATAGCAGTGAAATTATTAATATTTTTTTTTTCTTTTTCAAATAGTCCTTCACTATCATTAAGCTGTGGAAATATGAAAAGGAAAATAGTTATATGTCTGGTTTCTACTAAGCTCTTTCTAGCAAAACCTTGATCTTAGTAAAGACAGAATTTTAAAAGAAACACAAAATGGAAAGCACATAATTTGCATCAGCTGTCTTTCAAATATTTTACCATCACATCTCTTGCACAGTGAAATGTGTGAAAATAGCAGTATGAGGCAGAAGCTCTGAAAAACTACAAGTAGCTCTAATGAGAGATGCTCTGTTTTTAGTATGTTACTATTTCCAAAGCAGCCATGACTTCTGTGGAGTTCCTTCTGTCTTTTAACTTTCCAAGGTAAATATCTGCCAAGTATAATAAAAAACAATAAATGAAGAAAGTAGCTGCAGTAAGAGCAGAAATCAGGAGTACACTACCAATGAGGATAGAATGCTGCCCTAAACCATTGATTGCTGGCTGCCCAACATGCCCTATTTCCAAGATTATGATTTCCAGCAGTAATCAAAGCCTGCTCTAAGTGAAGAGTTTGTAGAGTTTGCATCCTTTTAGTTAAAAGGATGATGCTGTTCCCTTCCAGTGAGCCATTTGAAGATAATGATGCATTTTGCAATGTTGGCTGTTAATGGCTATTGTTTTACAGCAAATACTTAAATATTGTTAAGCAAATACATAAGTATTGTAAGGAAATACTTAGATATTGTTAGGGATTTTTAAATATAACATTGTGTTCATGAGCATGAATATATTTGGACATCATTCAAGCCTAATACTGACCATTCCAGTAAGAGCAACATTCATTAAAACTCCCTGCTCCAGAGAGGCACCCAGAGCCTGACAGTACAGAGCTCTGTTATAGGCAAAGCTCCCTTGGAGTGGGTTAAATTCAGTTTTGATCTTTTTCTGATTTCTTCGAGGTCAGCTTTTCCAGTTTTCTGGCAGACTTCTTTTACAATTAAGGATTTCTTCTTTTACAATTAAGGAACTTCTTGATTATTGAAGAGCATGTTATCAAAGATGATCATGCTATTTTGCTATGCTTCCCCCCAGAGATTTCTTCCTTGTAGAGGCTGTTCACAAACACTAATGATTTCTTGTACAGAACCCTTTCATTTGTAACGCTTCTCTTCCACAGGGTGGTGTTTTGTTTTGTGGTTTTGTTTTTTTCTTTTTTTTTAAGATGCCAAAACACTGTCTTTCAAACCTTGGGGGTTGTTAGCAGCAAGAGCAGAGAACGTAGAGGTAGCTATGAGATTTTGCTTTCCCCTTCCAGCTACCTGAGGGATTTCACAGTCCAGTCAAAGAACGCTGTTTGATCACTTCCTGTGCTACGTGTATTCGGTGTAAGGATTTTTACATGCTCTGTAGCATTAAGTGATCAAAAGAAGTGAGATCCTCTGTTGTAGCATTGATAATAGGCTACTCTGCACTGCCTAGCACAGCACACCAGTAAATTGTCAAATGGTTTTGATTCTGAAAGATTTCAAGATGAAGAAAGGTGGGATAAAGGAAACTGCTACCATGGAGGAAAATATACATGGCATTAAAACTTGCCATAGAATGGCTCTACCCTTGAGGATGAAAGGAAGAAAGCTGGCAACAGAAATTATAGGATTGCTCAGAAATTGGGACAACAGCCAGGACTTGCCTTCCTTCCAGGGAGCCCAAGTGCTACCTGTGGCATGTTGTATCTCTGCTGGCTGGGAACAGCACAGGTTGCATATCCTGGTGTGAGGATTTTTCATTTCAGTTCTACGTTTGTCTCATAGACCAGTAGCTGACTTTTGTGTGTGTGTGTTTTGTTTGTTTTACTTTTGCTGATTGATTTTTCAATTATAAATTGCTTCAGATAAGCAATTTTCTCAAGTGAGAATATCATGCTTTCTTCGTTTTAAAGATAGGAGGCAAAAAATATTCATCGAAGTTCACTATTCAGATGCCTAACTTTTAAATCACTATGTGGTCTGGATCTTTGTCCTTTTCCTTTCAGTTTTCTGCCATGTAAACCCATGTCACTAATGAGTATTTAGCAGCCAAGATGAATTAGGAACATGTTATTTCCACCTGGTGACCTCAAAGAAAGAGAACAATGTTTAGGAAACAATTCTGGAAATGCATTTGCATGCAGGCAATCAGAACAATACAGGAATGCAAAGTGTGCATTTAAAAAGTCTTTAAAAAAGCCTTTTTCCCAGTGGTTGTGGTAGGAATCTGGACATATTCAAGACCCTGGTTAATATTAAGGGGAGCTTGTCAGAGGTATGAATGACAGGCAGGGGTTCATTTTTCATTAAAGCTCAATAGGAGTTGGCTGCCCAATGCCATTATTGGTTTTTAACAATTCCTTACAGGCGTTTAGTATGAAAAGTCCTTTGACTCAGATTCTCAAAAAATTATTACTGGTGCTTTCATGGGCATGTGTGTTGATCAAATGGCCATTAATCATTTAGCATGAAAGCCTGCTTGAGAATTTGCTGATTCTTCACTTCTGGTCCCAGTTATACGTCCTACTCACTCTGACTTTGAATTTGTTTCAGACATACCAATTATCAGAAGAGTTCTGTGAAACCTTTCTAAACACAGAAATCAGTGCCCTTAAGCCAGGACAACTTCCAGTGTGGATTAGCTTGTACTGATATCAAGGTGCTGCTCATTTGTTTTACACCTTTGTATGACTGCATCAAGTTCCAGGAACCCTGTTTTAATAACCTTTGTATAAAAGCACTATGAAAAACTGGAAAGCAAGCCTGATTTTCAAATCTCATTGTGCCCATTCGGAAGCAATTTGTGAGTAGCTGGAGCTTCCAATGAGCATGGAGTTCCTCAGGCTGAGCATCCTGTATTTAAGGTACTCAATATGTCTGCCCACATGGAAAATAAGTGTACAGAGCAAAGCCAAGCCCTGTGAGCTACCTTGACCAGTAGTTAAGACTTTGTTTCCTTCAAATTATGCTCAGTTTGGTGAACAGCATCTCTTCAAACCATCCATAGCATCTCACCATGACTAAAACCCCTGGGTGAGATGCTGGCAAGGTCAAGGTATTTCAGTGAAACATTCTATTTTGAAAGAAATACCACAATAATGGCTGGCTATTTAAATTGTCCTTTACTGCATGTTTTCCCAGAAAAACTTAATTTTGTGTACTGCAGTAATGATGCTGAGTGGATAATCAGATGCAGTACGTTGCTGCTGTGGGCTCTACCCCATACTTTCATACTTCTACTACATACTTTCATACTTCTACTACATACTTTCATATTTCTACTACATACTTTCATACTTCTACTACATACTTTCATACTTCTACTACATACTTTCATAACTTCTGCATTTCAAAGGTTGGCTGTTCAGGTAATTGTATTGTCTCAGGAATTCATCATCAGGGTAACCTGAAATCATACACCTATAATATATAGCAGTGAGGACTGCAATATTTAAAACTAAACAGGAAGACTACAGACTAAGAGTTGAAGTGTCAGAACTGTAGATTTATAAATATTTCTATATTTTCTGCTTGCTGAGCTTTATGTATAAATCGAATGGCTATAACACTTTAAAGGAGACTGTGAGGACAATTATTTTAAAGCAGAAAAGTGACTAAATAATAAAGCACAAGTCATTTTTTTCATAGTAGTAAAGGGTAGTTGCTTCCTGCCCTGAAATGCTGGGTCAGTGAGTGTTTGCCCTCATGATATCTTCTTTCCAGACATTTTGTTCTGTGTGTCACACAGGTGGCACTTGGGGACATAAAATTTGTTATGCCACATGTTGCTCCTTCCACCTAGTGAGCCAGTTAGGTGGCTCTTTTTCTAGCTGCACCTCAGCTGTAAATTAGTGGGATGCTGAGCCCATACTTCATTTACATCATTTAAGGGTCATTGGTTTAAGGCTATAAGATGCTTAATTTTTATTGACCAGTGCTTAAGAGAGCAGTAGCACTTGTAACATCTGTATATATTTGCATACATAATGTTGTTACAGTGACAGTGCTGTTTCTTACATGTCAACCAGGGACATCTGGTGAACAATGAATTTTTATTATTTCTGTATCGATTTAGAAAGCCTAGATGACTTAATGGCGTGAAACTGGGGTCATGTAAAGGTTTATTAAAGGGCCTTACAGAAATTCTGAGTAAAACAGGAGAGTGAAATATGATGCATATTTTTCCCGCCACATCTCTTTTACAAAATTCACGGGGCAACTAATTGAGTATCCTGAAACTAGAGGAGGAAAAGAAAATTGTTGTTGTATATTTATGATTATTGATCTGTTGTTCAAGTGCTTTGTACTGTCTCTGGAAGGATCCTGGTGTAGATGACAAAGGTGTGTCTGTGCTTAGGTGAGCATGCACGGGTGCTGCAGGAAATACTGGTAGCATTTCTGGCTCTGCAGGCATTTTTCCTCTGTGGATAATCTGAGCAGTGGCACAGCACAGTGCTGGGCAGCACTTTGCTGCCAGGTTTGCATTTCCACCGGGTGTGTGTAAATGGGTAGAGCAGATCTGACCGCTCTTGTCACAGGAACCCAAGGGCCACATTTGGATTCCAGCCACCACTCAAGCCCAGTCATGATTTAACAGGATTTCCAGTTCTTCCTCTTGCTCTGCCAAGAGCGTCTTGCAAGGCTTTGGGTTTTAAGCTTTTCTGTCCAATTATCAGGACTGATATCTTGGATTAAAATGAAAAACATTGGTTATTTTGTTTGGGTTTGGGGCTTTTGTTTGTTTATTTGATTTTTTAATGTTTGGGTTTTCTCTCATAACCTAAAGTCTACAAAGATGTGAATTTTAGAAATAAACAAATATTGGGAAAATAAATGCTGCAAATAAATGGTGAGAACTTGCAAGACAGAACACTGGGAATAGCTTAGTGTCCTCACCAGGAAACCAGAAAAAGGGGAAGTTTGGTTTGTTTGTTTTGTTTTGTTTGCTTTTCCATGCTATCTACACATTACGAACCTTTAGGAAAAGAAAGAAAAAACAAATAGTTTCCCACTTGTCAGATGCCAAAATACTGAGTACTAGGTGGATGCATCCTATCAGACATCAACAGAAATCTTTGCATCCTTGCTTCAAGTGCCAACCTCTGAGTAGTAACTTTGCTTACCAGCACTCTGAAAGGGGTTTCATGCCCCTCCTGGATTTTCTGCAGTATGTCAAGCACTGATATGCTGAAAGCCTTTCTGAAATGCCTTTCTGAATTTATGAAAGGGCACAAAACCTGACTGTAAGTACTCGAGGTGTGACAGGAGAATGCCTGTTTCTGTTGTGTCTTGACTTGCAGTTGACTAAGGGGTTAATGTTGGAAAAAATAGGTTGGATATTTGTCACTTCTCATAGAGAAAAGCAATAACAAAAAAAAAAAAAAGGCGTTAGGTAAATAATGTAAAACCCAAGAGAATGAATTTAAAACTCAGTATTCAGAAAACTCTTATATTCAATATAAGAGATGCCTTCATTCAAAGAACTCTTCCTAGATGACTTATATTTTCTGTGTCTTTTCCAGGAAGTATTTCCTCTGGAAGATACCAGATGGTAATAAGAAATAATGATGGATTATTAGACTAAAATATATGTAGTTACTGCATTAATCTTGGAGTTCTTCTGTCTGTTTCTTCTGTCTGTTGTGTATCCCTCACCTCCTGAAGCAAGCAGTACTATTTTAAAATATGCATTTCCTTACAGGACTGAGAAAACCACATATTATTTTAATTATTTTGCACAGCTTTCTATCATATAGAATATTAAGCTCTGATTACATTTGAGTGAAAATTATCTCAGTCTTAATAAAACTCATGCAACTTACACTTCAATAAAATCAAAGTAAACCTTCTGTTAGTTCTAAGACTTTGTTACTGCATTCACCAGACAGTGGTGCCTCAGGGGCTGATGATATAAAATTCAAGCTGGCACGCTTGAATTTTTTCTTCTCAATTTGTCCACCCGTGGGAGTCCCAGTGTTATTGCTTTTCCTTGGAAGTGGTTAAAGGTTGTAAGTATTATGAGCTTAGGTTGTCTGCAGTCTGTTCTAAAACTACTGTTGTGCCAAATTTGCATCACTCATGTTCGACCAATTCCAGAGTTATTGCTACAGAGAGCAGCAAAACATTGGTGATGTCATAGGAAATATCAATTTTATATATATATATATATATACTTATGTGTGTGAGAGCATATATCTATATATATAGATAAGTATATATAAAATAGTAGTATTGGTTTTACTGCATTTTGGCAGATTGGTAGCACTGAACTAGAGTCCAACAGGGAACAAATTGCAGTGTCAGCTGCTGGCTTGATTTGCATTCCACCTTTATTGCTTGGTGCTCAGGTTCATCAGCATTCCTGGTGCCTCATCAGAAGTCTGTTAAGTATTTAGAGTACACAATTCATAAAACAGGCTTGAAATTACTCCACTGGAGTTGCTAGATTACAGCAGTTGCTGCCAGAGCTTTTGAAGACAAAACATTTTGAAGTGATTGGTATGTACACGTGCACACTTACACATCCTACACTGGTAGAGCAATCAAAGCTCCCAACATTTCAGAGCACATCAGGAGCATAGAACTGGAGCTGTCTCAGTTTTATCCAACTGTTTTGAAGCCATTAACATATTTATGCTTAGCCTGTGAGCTTGGACAGCAGAATTTAAGCTATACACAAAGCCTACATTACATGTTGCGGTAATGTACAGACCAGCAACAAATTAATTTATCTGTCTGTGTAGGTAGAAATAAAAGCCAACTTGGCCTCAGAAATAGGACAACTACGAGGCCAAAGCACCTCCAAAACAAAAGTTTGGTGTTTCTGGGGAGTTGCTGGCTGGGGCTCAGAGTGTGTGTGGGTGAATCCAAGGTCCCTGTGCTGCATTGCCCCAGGGAGTAGGGGTGGTGATGTGGATTTAGCGTTATTGATACTACCTTTGGGTCTGAGATTCAAAATTATTTCTGTAGACACAGTGTTTAAGCCACTTGTTGAAATGCATCCCTCCTCTCTTTTGGCCTTTTTGGAAACTCTCCCACCTCCTGCCCAACTCTGCTCTGTTGTTGTGGCCTTAGCAGTATGGAATAGATGGAGGCACAGTAGGAAAAGGAATTGGTTCCATTACCATGTTATCTCACAACTGGGTGAGACTGAGAAAAAGAAAACAGGCTGAGAACCATAAACAGTGCAGTAGACTTCTATGGGCTGTGTGTGCAGAGCTGATTTTTGCCAGGGGAGCTCTGAAAATATCATCTTTGCTTGTGGGCAAGAAAATGTTTGTTTGTGGGAATGTGAGCCTGTGCTGTTTTGGGTCATTGGCAGGGATAGCACCACTCAACAGCAGTGCTGACTTATTGCAGTATTTAGTGATGCACAGACATTACTGTAGTGCCCATCTGCAGGGTGCTGAAGAGGGAACCTCTCACTCAGCATTTGTCTGAGGCTGTTTCTGACAGGAAGGATGACTTCTAAGATTATTTTGAATGAATGAGTGATAAAGGAAAATTTGTACCACTTTACTATGCAACTGACGCTGGCTAAGCGAAAAATTCAGTAGGCTTCAGTTTTATCAGTACCTTTCCTTTCTACACTACTATTGCTATATGTATACTATGCTGTATATTGCTTCAAAAAAAAAAAAGAGGAAATATAAAAACCTTAATAAAAGGCTACAGGCCCACTAGATTAAGCATAACAAGGCTGAGGGCAGAGATCAAGTTATCTCACCAGGTTACTCTATGCCAGCTGATCCATAATAATTCTGTGTGCACATGGTCTTAAGCTAAGACAGATGAAAAATAATGCAACAAAAACAAATGAAAAATAATGTTATCTTGCAGTGGGGAAGGTGTGCAGCAAGTCAAATTCCTGCATGATAATGCAATGGCTTAGGAAACCACCTATCTACATAGGAAGGGGATTATTGCAGCATCATGTTTTGTTTTGTGGTTCTAAAGGGCTGTGCACAATGGGGTTGTAATTCATATAATGTTTGATGTGATGTCCAGAGGTCAAACTTAAATATGGATATAACAATCAGGAAGTCTTCTGTTTAAAACACAGATTTGCTTCCTTGTTTTATGGAGGTGTTACTGAGATGCCCACAGGTGCTGGAGAAGTGTGTAAAAAATTAAAGGTAGCCTTTAAAAATGGATTTTTTTTTTGTGATTTTTAGAGACACAAATACATTACAAATAAAGACAAAAGAATCACTGTAAGATGTTACCAGCTTTTAGGGTGATATTTGCTCTTGCATCTGTATGCTTGGTGTCTGTGCACAGTATTTGTGTACAAACCTAGGGAAGTCAGAAAAACTTAGTTTTTTTTCAATAGAGGGTATATATCTGTAAAGGAAGGCTGAAAGTCTGCTTTCAAGTCTGCAAAGCATTAATTTCATTTGCCAATACCTGGTCATTTGTAAATGGTAACTTGGCTGCAGCCCCACATGCTCCAACTTTGGGAAAACTGCTGATATATATGCAGTGTGTGCCACTTCTTTTTACCCCCGCCATTTCTATTCACTTAAAAGCTGTTTTGTTTCCTTTGTCATTTTAAAAAATATCTAAAATAATATGTGTATATGCATATATATATAGCAAATAAGAAAATTGGTATGCAAAGTGTAGGTTATGAATAGTATAATTATGAATCATGGTAGAATTAGTCAGCTTTATTTAATCCTCAGAACCCTTTGATTTTTTGAAAGTACTATGATGCATACACCATTATCATTACGTGCTGGTTTTCATTTCAGAAATTAGTAAAAGAGGAGATTGTTTTAAAACAGGACAATGTTACTTTTCTTTGTATATATTTCTGTGTAAAGAGAATAAGCCTATGAATGAAACAGGTGAAACAAGTTACTGTATCCATGGGGAAAAAAACAGGTGAAATTTATTCTGAGTCTAGTTGAAGCAGCTGAAATTAAGAAGAGCTACAGTTACTTTTCCAAGATAACTGGGAAATCGCTATGCAGCTCACACCAGAGGCAAAAGAAAATGAGCATGAATTGAATAAGGTGGATCCCATATTGACACTCTATAGACATGGGAATGTCTATAGAGTAGGACCAGCGAATGGAGAAATATTAAAATAATCCACAAGGAAAAAAAGGAGGAATGTTTAAAACATTGTTCAATCAACTGAGCCAACAAAAAATATTTTTCAGTCTCATCCTGCAAATCTCATGAGGGAATGGTCCTTTAGTTGTTTCAGAAAAGGTCATAGCTGAGGAGCTGAGAGTGGTGCCAGAACGTTGAGGAACTGCAGAGGTGCTCAGAGCTGCTCAGCTGTGTAACTGCAGCACGCAAGCAGTGCTGGAAAACAAAGTCGGATGTTTGAAAAGTGAATAAAATAAAGTGGACAAACTCTTGAGTTCTTTGCTTGGGGGGCTTCCAGAGACAAGGAGCTGCAGAGTGCACTTACTGCAGGAGGCAGTGCTGGGGTAGTAAGGCAAAGAGAGAGCAGACACAAGAGTTCTGCTAGAGAGGTGAAACTGCTTCTTGGACATTTAATGTGAATGAGCAAGACATACAAAGCAAAATATTTCATTGTGTTTCATCTGATTGTGTAAGAACTCTTTTAACTTTTTTAACTCTAAAGAAGGATATACCAGCTCCAAGAACATGAAATTTCACGTAGAATTACCAATTATCATGAATAAGTTGCTAATCTCATACTGTGCAGCGCTTTTCTTTTTTTCTCCTCAGTGTAATAAATACCTTTATTGAGGAGTAGAATTGATTTTATGGGCGATATAAAAAAAATCAAAGCTTTTAAGTTAACTTTAATAGACATTAAAAGACTTTGTTAAAATGCAGGTGTCCCGTTAGAGTGAACATTTTAATAATTGAAAATCAATAAAAATGAAAACGTGCTGATATGACAACCACTTGGAAAATCTACTGCTTTGCTCCCAGGTATTGGTGTGCATGGGAAGTCCCCTTAGCCCTAAGAGCACTCAAACACAGAAGTCTGTAGGCAAATCCCAGCAAAAAGAAAAAAAAGTGTCTGGCCTTAGTGAGAACAATACTAGGTCCCTGTGTCAGCAAATGCCTTTTCCTGCTCTCTGGCTCTGAACAGGGAAGTCCTTGTTAATCAGCCAGTGTGATCTTGGCTTAATGATTCAGAATCACTACAATGTGATGCCAAAAATCTCTCCAAGTGAAAAAAATTAGTGTCCTTCTTTGTTATAATTTTTGAAGGCTTTAAGTATGAATGAGGTTTGAAAAAAAGGAAAAGCAGGGCTGAAACTTGGCTTTTATGGCCAGAAAATTCTTGTATCTCTTCCAAGTGACACTGCAAGGCTTTCTGTTTTGAAAGTCTAAAAGGAAAATTATTGTTTAATCTTCGTGGAGGTGAGGGAGAGGACAAAGACAGAAACCTTGAGCTTTCCTCCATCTTCCCCCGTCCTCATCTTGATCCGAATCTTTTGGAAGAGGAGAGAGCTCAATTTGGTGAAGCAACTCATTTGGAATATCAATTACCCTTCAAAAGCATGTCCCAGACTTCCTAAGCTGTCGGAAGGTTTGTCACTGCCACGCGCGAACCTTCAGAAGTTACATCTGGGGAGGGAAGGCGTTGTTAGAAATCTTCCCCTGCGCGACACACTGCCTCAATTCCTTCTAAAACAACTCCTAATTAGTTCTTTCTTCTTCTTCCTCTCTTCTTTTCTTTTTTTTTTTTTATTTTTTATTTTATATTTCCCCTCCCAACTCTGCAGCACCAGGGCAAAATCGGAGTTAAGTTCAATGTCGGGACGGACGACATCGCCATCGAGGAGATGAACGCCATCATCAACGACGGGAAGTACCACGTGGTGCGCTTCACCCGGAGCGGTGGCAATGCCACCCTGCAGGTGGACACCTGGCCCGTCATCGAGCGCTACCCAGCAGGTAAGGCCTCGCACACACACCTGCCACTAACAGGGTTGGGGGGGGGTCTGCCTGGATTTTTTTGGCCTCGTTTTGCTCCCCTCCCAATGCGCTGTCAGCTCCTTTTGAGGTGTTTTGGTAGCTGCAGAAGTAGTTGAAAGAATCCTGAGCAGCGCAGTTTATGATGATGGCGTTTCCTAAGTGAGTTTAAAAGCCCAAATTCAAGTTGTTACTGGAAGTGAGGAAAATGCAGTTATGGAGGCATGAAGTAGTAGTTTTGTTTCTTGCTATCATTTGTTTTTATTGCAATTTTGCTTTAGTGGGGGAAAAAAAAGGCTTTGACAAAAGCTACACAGTTTAAAGTGACTCACAAGCCTATCCCCAAGTGATGGGGTGAAACATTTACTGAGGAAAAGGTTGTCTGTGTTCTTTTGATTACAAGATTACAGCAATCTGAAGCTTATGAATTTAGCAGAAGTCTTCCAGCAGACACAAACCAAACAACATTGCAGTTATCAATTGCACAACCAACCACCCAAACTGAGGTGCCTTAACTCCAAATGCAAACTACAGGATATTATTTAGCAGATGATGCTGGTTACTTGAAGAGGACCACTAGTACGATGGCAGAACTGTCTTGAGCAGGCCCATATTTAATTTTGTGCAAATTTTATGCACTGAGGATTACTATGATGCTAATTTTATTCATTTTTAAAGGCAACAGGTTTTTCAGATATGCAATCCCTTTCTTACTGAGTAGGACAAGTGAGCCATTAATGGTAACTTATGCATCTGCATGTTATCTCCTAGCAGTTGCTCTGTGTGTTTATAATAAGAAAAAGGCAGCAAATCTAGAGGTGTAAATGAAGGCAAATGTGCAAACCAGAATGCTTTTGCACAAAGGACAGTTCTGATTTATTGGTTTAAAAGTAGAAAATTCTTCATTTTTGGTGGTGGCGTGCAGCAGGAAGGTGTGTTTCACAAGTAAGGAATGTATAAGCCATTCCCTTGGCTAATTATTAGTATTTAGGATGGAGATTTTTGTTATTGCTGCCATTTCAGTTGTAGTCCAGCTATTTTAAAAAATAAAAACATTTTTTAAAAATTCGCATGTGAAATATAACCTTTCAGATAATTTCTTGGAAATAATTCAGAATATATGAAATAATGAAAGTATGCATTGGGAAAGAAACTATGTATAGCAGAAGTTGTCAAAAAACCCACCTGTCTGCTAATGTGCTATGAATGAATGGCAGCTCTTGGAATTAGAGCCAATAATGGTTTCTAAGTTAGACACATCTATGAAAGGTGGTAAACACTTGAGGGAAAGGGGGTTACTGAATGAAATACATTCGGTGATCTTTCAGATATTCCTTTTTCCCCTGTGGCCCCCTAGCTTTCTAATTTTAAAGGGTTTGGTAAAGGGTTGATGAAATAAGGTGTAAGCTGGGAAGGACTTGTTATCATTTGTGTTCAAGACCTATTCAGCACAAAGGGAAAAATAGGCTTGAGGTGGTTTTTTGTTTATTTTGGTTTTTACCAAATGGTGGGCATGAATTCACCACCTCCAAGCTCAGGAGTGATGCATTCCAACAAAGAGGAAGTCAGGCAAACATGCAGGAGGCCTGTGTGAAGGAACAGGGAGATCCTGGACAGGCTCAAACACAAAAAGAAGCCTTGAGTTCTGAAGCTAGTGGCACATAGAGCTTGTTTATCCTGAACAAAGATCAATTTAGAAAATAGAATGACTTCCTTAGGATGGGATTGGTGGAGTGGAAGAAAGGCATTTTCTTTGAAAAAAGAAAACAAAATATTAGATTTTATTGAGTTTCCATCAGCACTCTATGTGCAGGCTGCATTTCAAGGCATTCTCAGTTGCTTCATTAGCTGTGGTACAGAATCCCTTGGCTCGTTTTATTGTTGGATCTTCTAAGACTGCTGTTGGCCTGTAATTTTCCTTGACTTTCCCGCAGTAATATTTTATGACTCCTGTATGCCACAGCATTGCTTTTGCCTGCTGTCCTCTCCTTTTCACCTTCCATGTCTTCTCCCTTCCCAGGAGGCAGCCATCAAGCCACACCTTTCTCTTCTCTTACTATGCTGCTCCATCAGATATGCCAGTCTTGTTGTTTGGGTTTTTTTTTAATTAATAGCAAAAACCAAGATTAGGCAGCCTAATTAGTAAAGTTGCTACACTTACATATGCTGGAATATTTTTTTTCAAAGGTAAAATTAAATAATCAGTTTGTTGTCTAAAGCATACCAACTGATCAGGTCTTTCTTGTTGAGAAAAGATTTTTCTCAGAATTACTCTTCAGGTTGGCATGCCTGATTACAATACATTTCTTGTTTGTGTTTGGTGCCTTAAAATGCTGGGTGAAGATTTTCTGAGAGAATTTTCTGGTCAGAGACTCGGGAATTTCCAGTTTCATTGCCTGTGTATCCTTAATCTGGCCCCATGTAGCTGCTGTGGATAAGGATACCCAAGTCCCAAAACCAGCTGGTACCTTGCAAAAAAAAAATATCACATGGCAATACTTCACAGAGCTTCCATGGTGGCCTTGTGTGTTTTACCCAAGAGCTGCATAAAATGCAGAAGAGTGACTCTGGAAGATGAACAGAATGTAGTCTGTCTCTCCTGTGACATCATTCTTGATCCCACTAGATTTGAGTTTGCTCTGGGCCAATGCACCTTCAATTTATATCTGAGTGGGTGTGAAATGAGAGAGCTGTAAAAGGAGAAGAGGCAGGGGTCAGTGGTGGAGGATGATTATCCTAGTTAAGGTGGATGGTTGTTTTTTGAAATGTAGTTGGGGAAGATGTGTTTTTGTCCTAGACAAATGTGAAGATTTCAGTATCCTGAAATAGCTGGATGATTTTCAGAAACAGAGGTTTGGATTTACATATGTATGTTCTTCCAGACTACCATCAAAGTAATTTTTTTACTCTGAAGTTTCTTTCCCGTCACTTTTCTGAATAAAATAAAATGCCAGAGCTGTGAGGATGTATACTTTGATTTCTGCCCTTTATTAAATGTTGATTCTGTTTTCCCCATTTCTTGTGTTTGTGGCTGGTGCATAGCCCTGTGATTGTGAGTGGCACGCTGTAGTTTTTTGATAGTTGATTATGATGCCCATATTTTCACTTGATTTATTTCTTCCATTTGTCTTACCTAAATTCAGTGCTATGTCTCTTTGCTGAATTATCACCATCCCTCTGCACCTTCTCAAAGAACTTTAGTGTTTCATCTTGACCTCTTTTTCAGACAGTAAATTCACATTAACTTCTCTGGATGCAGCCTAATTTATGATCATATTAAACAGCAATGAGAAAACTGCTGACTATTCAGTCAGAGCTCCTAATAAATAGACTATCCCCATTTCCATGCAGATCCTTTCTACTCCTTGTGGCTTATCTTGTCTGCTTCACTGTCTAGTTTTAATTTCCCTTCCCAATGGTCTGGCTGCTGTTGTGTTGATGGGACTGCTCCACAATAGCAACTCCAGCTGCTTCTGTGAAGAGGTTGCTCTTGTAACTTCAATTAGGTAGTAATTCTACACTTTCAATTCCCTAAGGTTGCATAAAACAAAGAACTTGTTAATTTGTGTCAAAATGAACTAAGATTTTGGTCAAATTAAAAAAAAAAGAAAGAAAAAATTTGTTTTAGTAATCTGAAAAGATCAATTTCAGTATTTTCTGAATAAAATTTTCTGACTTTTCATGTCAAGATTGCCCAGTGTTTACATGGGACTTAGATAATCTGAGAACAAAGCATTTTATTTAATTTGAAACAACATATTCATCCTTACCTGAAAGAAATTATGTTTCAAATAAAATCAAAAAGGGAAGAGGGGAAAAAAACCCTCATAGTAGTGCTCATAACTGTACCTATTTATCATGAGAAACAGTTTTCTTAATTATCTGATTTTGTTCCTTGGTAGTGAAGTGTGTATATTTTACTAGTTAGAGAAAGTATGTCAAGACAAGGTAGCAAGGTAGAGGACATTTTAAAGCCACAATAATCACCACTTATTGTGAAAGAATTTCAGAATCACTTTTCTGACACTGACTCTGTGCTTTCTGTGGTTAAAGACAGTTTGCACAATCATGATTCTTTTAAAACACAGCACAGCTAATCATTTTACCTGTGAGGATTTTCTCTTCACGACTTCTATCATAAATCACACTGAGGCAGAATTTTCTATCTAGAAAATGACCTATTAGATATTGGGCAATGGGTCTATGGTTTCAAAGCTGCTCAGTCTGCTGAGAATGCTCAGTATTCCTGGTACCCTGCAGGAAGATACTGTCTGATGTAGGCAAATATCTGAAACGATGCCCTCCCAGTCTTCCTGGATCTCTGCTTAGCCTTAGAAAAGCAGAACTTTGTTGCAGCTGTCCTCACGTACCCCATGGGTCAGGACGTGTCAGGGATGTGTCTGACAGACCAAGATCTGACAGCATGAGCATGTCACTCACACTGCTTGCAGAAAAGAGCTTGTCCAAAGCATTGCCAGACTGCTGGAACGGATGCATCTCTGTGATTAGGAGGTATAAATCATGATGGAGCACAGACACCGAAGAACCTGTGTGAGAGACCATGGACGCTGGCAGAGGAACAAACTGACATTATGCCAGTGCCTCTGCAATATGGCAATCACCAGCTTGAAGGGCTTTCATATAATACAGAATAATTCTGTACTGGGTTTTGGTTTGGTTTTTATTTTGGTGTGGGTTTGTTTTTGTTTTGTTTTTTTTTTTAATTGGATTTTTTTTGGGTCGTTTGGTTTAATTAAAGAGCTGAGATCACACATGTTGTCTTTAGGGACTGTCTCAGGATCTGTGGGATCAAGGTTGTTCCTGCAGAACATCTAAGGGCTAGGGGAAAGGGACATGTCATTTAAATGTTTCTCTTGGTCCCTGTGTTCTAGAAAATAGAAAAAGTGTCTGTCATCTTTTCATGGGGAACATGGGACTTTAAGATAAATGCTAGGAGTCAGCTATTACCATGTATCCTATTTAGGGTAAATAGCATCCATTTGTCTTGGTTTTTCTGTGTTCAGATTGACTATGAAATTAACAGGAGACATTTGTGTCAGTACATTTGTTTCTCCAGGAATGGATTAGCATTTCCCAAGCAATCCATGTACTTGCCTAACTTGCTTACTATTGGCTTGGAAATAGCTTCCAAATTCAAGCCCCTACAACCTCTTCTGAAGAGGACCAAAGGTGTTTTTCAGGACCAAAGATGTTTTACAGGTATAAGTGGTGACACCTCAAGCACCTTCACAAATGTGCCTTTGAATATTCTAATGAAAGGGACAGTCAGCCTGTTATCACCACATCCATAATGGTCAAAGTGATGTAGGAATCTAACAAGTTCACTCAATGTTTGCCTTGCCTTGTGCCATAGAGCAAATTTTCAAACCTCTCTGGCCACTGCTGTTTGGACACAGGACTTTCAGAGTGTTTCACAGGAAAATAACAGAACTGACTGCTATTTACTTGTCCAGCAACATATATTCTGCACCTTTTTTCTCACTGGGTTCCTCCTTTGGTATAAGAATCCATCTTGATTTTCTCTTGTGTGTGTTCCTTTGCTCTGGCCACAATTTTGACTCCTACAGTCAGATCTGTCATCCCTCAATCCTGATGGTTAAGACATAGAGGATATGAGAAAACACCATCACCTGATAAGCTGCAAAGCTTACAAACCTGGAGGAATCTCTCATTGCTTGTTCCCAAAGACAAAATAAAAACTGCTCTTATGCCCAGGAGGGAAGCCCAGTGGAAAAGACTTAAGCAATTAAGACGAGTTAGCAATTTAGCTTCTGTGAAACACAAACTGCCCCATGTCTCCTGGTTTGGATGTCATTTTCATGCTGTGGTGCCATTGAAATAAGGACACCTCATAAGACTTTACTTCCCCTGGAGATAACAGTGTTTGGAAAAATTGTGAAGATTTCTCAGGAGCTTCCCATCTGGGAATATGTAGAAGATGAGCATGCGAGTAAACACTTTATGTATAAATTTATGCCACATGTGTAAAATCAGGCTTTAGAAGTGGAAGATGTGGGTCTAAAACATTTAGTCTATGGAATTAGTAAGAAGAGAATGGGAAACATACCAGCTAAATCAGTAGTTTTTTTGTGACCAACTAAAGCGTCACCTCCCTTTTGTTTTGGAAAACAAAACTCATCAGTGTTAGTAATGGCCTTTCATGTGTCCACGGAGTCACATCTCCCTGGGGTTCTGTCTGTGCTGAGGTTTCCACCTGGGAAGGTCTGCTGGTACCTGTTATAGTTAAACCTCCTCTGGTTTCCTAGGAGATAATGGGGTATAAATATGAATGAGTTAACATACTTAGGGTTTTTGATTTGCAAAAAGTCTTTGATGAAATTCCATGTGAAAATATTCAGGAAGAATTTACCCAGACCTGGTGGTAAAGGTTGAGTTCTTTGATGGATCAGACTCTCTCTTAGGGAGAACAGGGTCACAGATTCCCACCTAATGAAAATCAAAGGAGTAAATAAATTGATTTTCAATGGAAGTATGATCATTTAAACATCGTTATATATTGAATAATATTGATTTTTTTAATATAGAAGTTAGAAACCATATAGGCTGTGAGACAAATTCAAGATTACTACAGAAAAAAAAAAATTAGTGAATGAAGAATTAAAAAAATTGTGCTTCCTTTAACAAGCAATGAAAAAACAAAATGGAAAAATGAAAGGTAGAAAAATCTAAAAAGGTATTTTGAAATAAAAGCATTTAATAATGACAAATTTTTACATTTTTGAAATTCAGAAATTATTGGTTTTGTGCAATTTATTTGCATTTTTTCTAGAATGAGAGTTTTGCAAAATCTTCATCGGCTTAAACATTTCAATCAAACAAAGCATTTTCTATTCTTATCTCAGAGTTATAACAACAACTGACACTGTTCAATATGCATCATAGCAGTAAAGTTGATCTATGGAAGATAATGCACGTGGGTGAGATAATCTGAATTCTCGTAGAAAATATTTTTAATTGGTTGCACTGGCTCAAGACAAAGTTTTAATGCTGCACACAGCTCATGGATTATTTCATTACCAGTCAAAAAATAAGTTCTGAGAATGTTTAGAATGCTAAAGAAAATACTAATGGAACTGTATTTGAATCAATGGGCCACTTTCCCTGTAAAGGATTAGTGGCTTGGATGGTTTTTTTTCCCATTCCAATTTCCTTTTTTTTTTCCTGCATTTGTATTTAAAAGTAAGGTTAGTGATAGAAGACCTTAAGAAATTAGAAATTAAAATGTACTGGGTCAAGTCTGCTTCTTTGCATAAATTGCTTCTCTTAGAGAGTAGCTTAGAAGAAATGTCCTACTCTTAAGAAATCCTTTTGCTTTCATTCCAAGCACTTTCCAGTTCATCCCACTTTATTCTTACATGTCTTTTTCAGAATAGTTTTCTCATTTCTCTACTCATCATAATAACCTTTCTTCAATGACTTTTTTTGTTTTGAATTTGGTTTTCAACTGCACATGTGTTTGAAAATGGACTGTATGAGAACACTAGGACCTAAAGGATATATGAAGACAGTAATGCAGATATTAATTTGGCATTTTAAGAACTTAATTTTCTTTTTCATACCTCAGAACTGGGAAGCCCAATGTTATTGTGTCGCTCACTACCTGCTGAATGTTTTTCCTCATGAATTCTCTATCAAAGTGTCTCAACTTAGGGCAAGAAGGGGTGTGATTGGTCCTGTATCTTATGTGTGTGACCTGCACTTTGTAGTGTAAGCCTTGGTGTCACTTTTGTTAATTCAGAGGGGCTCTGTTCCTTCCTCTGCAGCCTCTTCAGCATTACCACCATGTCTGCTTTCACGTCATCTACAGATTCATTGTGTGGATGGCACTTTATTCTGAGATCAGTGAAGAAAATACAAAAGATGATTTATTGCCAAACTCAGGGTACTTCCTTAGGAGTTCCACCAAGGTAGTTTTTCTGGGGGAAAACCATTGCTTTTCCTTGCAGTTGTATCTGCAGTGGCTTCTGTGGTATCTCCTATGACACAGTCTAATGCGATTTGGGAATTCACAGTGATATTCCTCTTGTAACTCCATGTGGAACTCAGCATTGAGTTTATCACATTTCTGTGACTAAAACACACGCAGGCCTTCCACTCATTCAACTAGATGGCATCAGTTCCCCAAAATATGTGGAGAGCTTTGGTGCCTCTGACCCACCTACTATGTCTTGAGGGCTTTTATTTTTCAAATACAGTTAATTTAGTGGGGAACATAAGGGCCAGAATATGGTACAGCTGGCACATTGGCAGGTCTGAATGTGACAACAAGGGCTGCTTATCATCTGTGTGAGTGATTCACTGAGAAGCTAAAGAGGATGCTGAATGAAGGGGGAGTTTCAGGGAGGAGACAGCTCCAGGGCTGGTTCCTGGAAGGAGATGCATCCCGGGAAGATGGGTGTGCATCAAGTGTGATGCAAGGCAAGCAGCCCTTGAATGCAGAACCTGTCAATAGCTACAGAAGCACAATATCAGTCTCTATGTGAGACAGAGGAAGAAGGAGAGAACAAACCCTTGTTCAATGCTATTCTTCATGTTTTGGGGTTTTTTTTATTCAGCTTTTTACCATACACTTTTCACACTCCTCTATTTTTTTCCAGAGTTAATCCATGATTTGCTACATGACATCATATCAAATGCTTTACTGAAATCCAGAAAATTAGATATACTTCATTTCCTTCATCTAGAAAATGAGTTAGATTGTCCAATACAGCTGTTAAACTGGCCTAACATGATTTGGTAGTTTTGTGTTTTATCTCATTTTCCAATTGCTTTCATGTCTTTAATTATTTCTTTTAAAATTTGTTCTAAAGCAGCATGCATGGCTAAAGTCAGACTAAATACTTCAACTTGGTAGTTTTTAAATTCTACTTATGTAAATCTATTACATTGTCTGTTCCCTGCTACAAGAAATAACACATCTCATTGAATACCTGGTTTAAAAACTCCTGGCTGCTTCTTTTTAAGTTCTGGGATAGAGATAATCTTTCTCACTTTCTGGCCACACAAGTTCAGTCAGAATATGTACATTGCTATTTTCAGAGCTATGGAGATCTATATTAAACACATTCCTGTTAGTCAATTCAGTCTGCTCCCTTGGATCACCATCAGCCTCCCTATAAAGTAATTCTCCTTGACTCTATGATCTTTGTTTATAGCACTATAGAATCTCTGGCTTTTGAATTTAGTTTACTGTCTTTGGGAGGTTCTTTGGGTAAATTCTGGCAACATTTCTTGAGTATTTCTTTTATTTTCCTAATTCTGAAAGGCACTGCTCTCTTTACCCCAAGAAGTCTGGGGTTTTAACTGCCTGTGTCATAGCCTGTGATAGTGCAGTTGTTCAGTCTAGCAGATCTCCCCTCGTATATTTTAACCTTGTAGGTGCAAAAAAAAAAAAAAAAAAAAAAAAAAAAAAAAAAAAAAAATATATATATATATATATATATAATCATTTAAATACTTTATAGAACTTCCAAGTGTCATTCCTGGGTGAATCCAGCCCCTTAGACTGATTGCATAATCTGACTTCCTTCAGGTTATCAAATTTTGTTCTTTTTAAATCAAGAATCTGATTTACAGGCTTATTTTTAGTTGTCCTCATATTAATTTAAGTCAACTCCTGATCACTCAATCAAAAAATGTTTCCTACAATTAACTTTTCTATGATGTCTCCAATACTCAGCCAAAGCAAAGATTAAATTGTGTTATTTTTGTTGATTTTGTCTGGACAAAATCCTCAATGAGGATTTACTATTACAGGAAGATGAAATCTACCTATATTCATGTTATGATGTCCAGTTATAGTATTAATAAAATGAAGCATTATACCAGAGTGTAAAATAATGGTATAGAGAAATAAAAATAAGACAAGGAGTTATTTAAAACTCAATTCACTAAGTTCTCCAGAATAAAGACAGAAGAAACTATTCTGGAAGCAGGAATCAAAATACATGAAAAATTCATCTAAGTTACTGAGACACAAACCAGCAGTCAAGTGATGGATGTAACTAGGCCAGTATGCTACCTTTCCTTTGTAATTGCACAACTGTTTTCTTGCATGTTTTTCTCATTTCATACAGCTCTGGCTGCTCTTTGGTTGTGATTAAATGTATTTGTCAGCACACACACAGGTCTCACATTCTGTATCATTTTATTGTCCATGTGAAAGACTGATGTTAAAAAAAAATGGAAATTTGTTTTCCCATTCTCTTTGGGTGAGCCTCTGCTGCAGCTTGCTCAAAGTCAAGGATTTTTTTTTTTTTTTTTGCTTTAAAAAAAGCACTTCTGCCCTTTGAGAGATTATGAAATTGTTCTATCCTGCTGCTGTCTTTAAATAAAGAACCTAGGTGATACCCAAACAAAGCACTACAGTAAGTCTCTTTTCAAAAAGTGGCTTCAGTAAAATTTCCCAAATCAGCTTTTTAATTTGACAGCTTATCAGGTCTTTCTGTCAGATAATGCAGTATAATAATGCTTCTCTGAGTCTGCAGACAGATTTTTTTCCCCCCCTTTATTTTTCATCTTGGATATCCTGGTGAAATACAAAGGCTCATCCCTTCTTAGGCTTGTTAGATCCTGTAATTAAATTCAGATCTTGATAAAATGTGTGGCACAGTTGTCATTACTTGATCACAGAAGGTATAACACCTTTCAGTTAGATACAGCAAGGTGGCACAATGGAAGGAAAATGTCAAATGAGCAGTGATTCAGAAAAGCGTTTTTAAAATACTGAAAGAAACAGAAATGTGCTCTTTTTGTCTCTTTTGGCAGAGGATGGGCCAATGCCTGCTTTCCATAATTAGGCACAGGGTGATATTGAAATGGAATTTCTGAGGACAACAAGCTCCAGGGATTCAAGCTAGAGGAATAAAATGGGAATGAAACCAGACCTAAGAATGAGACATTGCAAATCTGTCTCAGCTGGTCCCTTTCACCCTTTCAGGAAACCCTTATCTATTAACAATTCCCAAAAGTCAGGTCACAAAAGATGAAATATTGCCAATACTTGGAGGTTCTTTTACAAACTTGTATTTGTCTTGACATAGGTTTTCTGTGTAACCTGCAGCATCATACTTGCCCAATCCAGTAGGGTAAGCTAGAAATGGACGATTAGCATCTTGTCAGTCAAGAGGAGAACAATTTACTCAAACTCTTCCCCAAGGAATTTTAGCTGCATAGTTTCCTTAACAATACAATGCTGGTATCTCTGATGGCATCAGTGATTTAAAAGGAATTCGTCATTCTTCTTTTTCTTTCCCAGGGGCAGGACTGTGTTGTCACTGCAGAGACTTGAACAGATTCCTTTGTTTCTCTGTCCTTCCAGCCCCCAGTGGGTTTGTAATATCTCATTACACAGGACTTTACATAACGTGTCACTCTCTGGGCCAAACCAATGATTCTCTCACCCCACTGGAATGATTTCTGTGTAGCACTGAAGTTGGTGTGTTTGTGACAGTGCCCCTGTCCTGAGATGCCTCCCTGGACGGGCACACTCATGTGCCAGCTCTGAGGCTCCAGGGGCTGGTTGAGCATGCAGGAGCAGAGTACAATGCTGAGTGCCTCTCCTGCAGTGCTCTCTATTTCCATTATCCTCTGGGGCAAGCCTGGAGTCAGTCTGCAGTGGGAGCCTTTCTCAGGACAGAGAAAATCAATGTGGTGTTGAGCCTTCCAACCAGACAATCTATCATATGGAGAACAAAATTAATTTCTCTGCAGTGCTATTGTGTTTTAGGTGCTCTCAGAAGATGAGGTATTTTTTTATTTGGGGCACATTCGTGCATGTGTCCCCAATATATTTTACTGGTGGCATGAGGTGTGACAGCAGTATAGTACTTTATGTCTGCAGGATAAGAACTTCCATTAAACTAACTAATTCAGGAATAGTCACTATAATTCATACTGCAGCAGGGAAAACAACAACTTGCTCTGTCCCAGATATATTTTCCTGAGAGAGAAGTGCATTAAGCAGGTATCCAGAAGGATGCAAATCATTGCTGTCTGGAACACGTGAGCATGCACATTCTTTAGACTCTCTTTCTCCCCTTTGTGCCTTGTGAACATGGGAGAGAAGCTGCACACCCATCTCTTCATCTTGTGGTGTGATTAGATTCCTTCAGTCTTAAGCCTTGTTATTTAAAAAACAAACAAAAATCATCTTCCAACTGCAGCATCTACACTGTCAAAATATTTCTTTTATTTAATACTTTGGATTTGAGATTAATGTTGCACCTTAATGTTGTTGTTAATGTTGCACCTTAGTTGCAACAATACAAATTCTGCTGTATAATATCATGCATATAAAATTAAGTTCAGTGTGTTCCAGGAGTTTCAAAGAGCTACCTTGACCCTAGCAGTGTATAGCTAAGCCAAAGTATAGTTGGTGTTTTGTTGTTTTCTTTTTCTTAGTCTATCCTACCTGTCAAAAAAGAAAATCTTCTACGATTTATAAAACCTAGAACTTTCATGAGCTTCACAAGGGGGAGATTGTGTAGTATACAGCTTTTCAAATAAATTTGAAGCAGAAATTGAATATCCCTCAGTGTATCAGAAATATGAAACATTGTAAAAGGCATCCTAATTTCAGCCCCTTTCATGCAGAAGTTAACTGAATTAAAGGCAGCGAAATTATGCTCTTAGAAATTGGTTTAATTGAGATGTGAATGGTTTATTTTCCTCAGTGAACTATTTCTAAGGCATTAAATGGCTTTTCTGGTGCAGCATCGGGTATAGTGGACATTAAAAAAATGAATGAAACACAATATCATCAAGGTTAAGCATATATAAAGACAATTTTGATTTTCCTGTTTTACAGATCTGATGGGCATTAATAGATGAGAGGTTTAAAATTTTAAAATTACAGTTTATACAATAGGGAGAGAATAATAAATATGTCCTTTGCAAAAGAACAAATGGTGCTAAAAATATAACTGTAGCTGGGTACAGGGCTCAATCTTGATAGCACACTCTCATTTTCAGAGTAATTGCCTCATAGCAATTTTTAACCAAAGGATTCTTTAGCATCTCACTTTAGGCCCCAGTCCTGGAGCTTCTCTCGCGTAAATTCAAGTGAGTTTCTGTGTGAACTAAACTACAAACTCAGTTATGGCTGCACTATCATTTCCAGAAAGCTGTGAAAGGATATGGTACACATGAAGGATTTGGACAGAGAGCTTTCAGACTCAGTTTCAGCATTCCTCCTCCCCTTTTATTAAGTTCCCTGGGGCTCATTGGTATCCTGTGTGTAAAAATCATCCTCCAAGAGCCAAATTGGAATCAGAGAGGAGCAGCACTGCAGAGGGCAGTGTGGCAGTGACTTTGGGGAGCCTGCAAAGCACAGCCACACATCTCATTTTCAATCCCAAAGTTAGTGGATATTCCTCATCCAAGTGGTGAGCAGTGAGCGTAGTTAATTTTTCATTAGTCAGCCTGAGGTAATAAGCTCAGCATTGCATAAAACTGATGGTTCTCAGTGAGGGGCACTCACTGACTGGAACTTCCCCCAACCACTGGGGTTCTCTACTGGCTCTAAAAAGCTTATGGCAATGCAAACAGGACACAAAAAGTGTCCTGGAGAAATAGAATTCCAAGAAGACTCTTGTGGGGGGGTCTCATCTTCCAGGTTTCTCCACATGAAACACCACACTAGGCTGTGAAAAAGGAGTTCATGGAAATGGCTTTGTGGGCACAAAAGGCTAAAGCATTAAGAATTGGGGAGGATTTTGCAGCACTTTTTGCAGCACTTTGAAACAAGCTCTGGAACAAGTATCAAAGTCTGTACCTGGGGTCTTTGGTTCTATAGAAGAAAACAAATTGGTGTGTGTGTAATGAGAACCCCAGAGAGGCACAATCTTAAGTGATTTATACTGTCAAAAAGAAAACTATGCAGTGACTTGATTACAGCCTGAGTGCTTTCAGGAGGAGAAAAACAGTGGATGCTTACAGTGCTCTTTAGCCGTTCCTAGAAAGCTGTAACCAGAGCTAGGAAATTCATGGAAGAAATGAGCACAGAATTTCAACAGTGAGCCTTGGTGCTCACTTCTGAGAGATTTACCTCATGGTGTGTCATCACATCAGGAGAAGGTGGTTCCCTGGAAATCCTGATTGAGCTGGTTATAAATTAACCAAAGAATAGTTTCATGGCTGAATACCTGCTTTAGTCATATCCTTTGATGTGCAGTTGACATTAGTGCTATGTCTTAGGAGTCCTAAGAATATTGCTATGGCACCACTGTGTTCATAATGCTGATATAGCAAATAACTTTCCAGGAATTAAAGTCAGAGTAGGAAAAAAAATAAAAGTTTCCAGGCATCATTTCTATACCCAGAAACATTACTGTGCTAATCAAAAGCTATGTGATACCTTAAATATGTCAGTCCTATTGCATCAAACTGAGAATGTACTTGCAAAAAAGCAGAAAGAGAATACTGGAAATATTACTTAAAACCTAATAAAACACTTATCTTTCTCTTTATCAGCTTTGTATATTTATACATCCATAAACCCTGATAAATTCCTGTAAGGAATGATTTTTAGTTAACTGCTGGCTTATCCATTCCATCTGATAGCTCACAGTTTGTTGCATGTACTTTTTGCAGTAGCTGACTTTAGTTAAAGAGCATTCCACGGAGTTAGCCTGCATGCAGCTCTTCCAGCTGAGCTGGAGAGATGAGCCGTGCTGCAGGAGTGTGTCAAAAATAATCTGCTGCCTGTGCTCTTCCCTTATCTGTCATAGCTCTGTGGATGCAAGCACCATGGGTGTTCTGTGCAGAAAACAAAATGGGATGCTACTCCAGTCCTTGTCAGAATCCCGTTTTAGCCCTGTACTTTATTGGTGGTAACAACCCACCCTGGCAGTTAGAAATATTTCTGTGTTAATTGAATATACTTAAGCCTCATACTTTCTAAGTTTCAGTGTTCTGCTTTAGAAGCAGTGGCAAACATAGGAATAAAAGCAAGGACAGGAGGCAGCTGCCTTTTCCCATGGAATCTGCTGAGCCCATGCCAGTAATTTCATGGCTGATGATGAACAGTAGATTGATGGACTGATGTAGTCCTTCCTGCTCAGAGGCCTGAATTTTGTCTTGAAATATGCTTATTAAGCTGGAATGAATGAATATTTTATTAGTAAGTCATCTGCCCATTTTAGCTGTTAGTGTATTATCTGCTTTGAATTAGATGCTTATTTAATACTTCACTTTGCTCAGTACCATCATTTAGAAATAAAAATAATTTAAATAGCATAATACATTATATTTAATAATGCATTAGTGCTTCATGTTAGAGAAGCTACAAGAGTTCATGAAGCTAGAAAGATGATAATAGCCTTATTTAATTTCAATATGGTGGGTTTCAGTATGTTTTTAAAAGGTCAAGTGGTTCCCTGAGAAAAAGTAGATGTGTAAATCGTGCTAGCAGAGCTATTTTCTTTCTAAAGTTGATCTTTTTCCCATTTAACATTTCATAAGTGTTTCAAAGTAGAAGTCAGGTCTGCACTGTGCGTATTGCATCACCAAATGGATTTTTGTAAAACAAAATGAAAAATTAAACATATTGACAGCTGAATACTGATAATCTATTTCCTTGCAAATTCATATATGCCTAAATAATTCAATACTGATTGTTTCTGCATTCTGATGTCTCAGCTCAGATTTGCTCTGCAAATCAAGCCAATAAATTTAGACCTGCATAAAAGTTATCTGCCAGCTTTGCACTGTCCATCCAAAATGCGTCCTAGTTAGGTTTGAAAACAGAGCAGCTCCTCATATCAAAGTGTGTCCTGGGCAAGAGCCTAAAGCACAGCTTTAGCTGGTGCAGGATCCACACATGTTAGGGCTGGCTTTGGAGTCACTGGCTTTCCTTTCTGGAGGCCCAGGCCTTCCTTGACACCATCTGTCACCTGGAAACATGCCAGGAGAGATCTGCTCAAAGATGTCTCAGGCCATGGTTTAGGAAGGCACCAGAGAATTCCTTCTGTGCTCAGTGCTCAGTGTGCCTTCATGGACTTTTGAAGAATAGGGCGCACTGAAATGGACTTTCCATGGATGTGGTTTGTGCCAACACTGGCAGCCCCTCTCCTGCCTACTCCCCACACAGGACTTTAGTCAGCAGTGCGTCTTCGTCCCATTTTTAAACAAATAGTATGAGAAGTCAGGAAGCAGAGATATCAGGAGAGTGATTAATGTGTTATGGTAACCAGGCTTTCCGTTCCTTGAGAATCTCCTAAACCATACAAGAAGGAAAATATAGAAGAGTTTTAAATAGAGAAATTCAGAGTACCTGAGCACTGAAATGTTCTTCAAAATTGCCATCTCAAAACAAAATCAAATGTTTCGCAACAGTTCTTAGTATTCTAGGCTGTACTACACCAAAAACCCCCAAACATATATTTATATTTATATTTATAGTTATAGTTATAGTTATAGTTATAGTTATAGTTATAGTTATAGTTATAGTTATAGTTATAGTTATAGTTATCAAATCAATCACAAGGGAAAAAACCTTAGCTAACTGGAAATGTGTTGTAGATTATTAGAAAATGAGCTGCGTTTTATAAAAAGTTAAAATGATATGCAACATATCTTAGTTTACAGGGTAATTATTAGTGATTTTAAAGAAAGATATACATAGGAAATCAGATTATTTCAATTTTTAACAGATAAGATTAAACCTCTTCTGGGAGTCTGCTCACAGCCATTATGCTTTTCCATGGTGGTGGTCTCGTTGTAGTTCTGCAGTCCTAAAGCACTCCTTTGCTTTTATCTCAGTGAGCATCTGTTTCTATTATTTACAGTTTCTGTTTGTGTCTTGCCAAAAGCATTATATGTGCAAGTTTAAACTTTTCCATTTGAAATAGATTATTCTTTTATAGTAAAATGTCTGCAAGGTCTAAATACACAAATTGAAATGCCACTTTTGGACAGAACTGAAAATCTTGAGCTTGCTTTAGCCAAGGGCTAGGTTTTTTCTTCTTTTTTGCCCTCACTGCTGACACAGAACAGATTTTTATCTCTTAAATGCCATTTTCTGTCTATATGGGCACATTTGGTTTTTTTTCTGCTTGGCAAAATCTGGTCCAAACAATGACATCTGCTTTCTTCCTGTTGGCTTGTGTGTAATTATACTTGTCCCTAGGAGAACAAGCTGATACAGCCTGGGCAGGTGCAGCAAGTGTGACAAAGCACCTGCATGTCCCAGGACTTTGGGACATAGGTGTTAACTCCAGCATCTTCATGTTTTGTCAAAGAACATGAAATCAACATCTTTAAAATTTAGGCTGCAGTGAGGTTTGTGTGCTGTTGATGAAGGTTGGTGCTGAGTGCTTTGGATTTCATACAGTGTTTATGAATCTGGTCATGTAATGAGCATGACTTTATCTGTGTCCTGCACTGCCCCTGAACAGTCTGCTAAAGCAGTCCAACTTCAGCAGATTTGGAGATCACAACTGAAGGCCAATACTCTATTTTCTCTTATCAACCACATAACCAAGAGCAGGACTTAACTCCAGAAGATTTTTCCAATTGTTTCAGATAAGTTTTCATGTTGCAAATTGTCCACAAATAACTTATGGGAAAAATAGATTTTTTCCAAAGCCTTTCACTGACTACAATAAAATGCAAGGATATGAGCAATGACCTTTGGCAGTTTGTCCTTATTCTGATATCAGAATTTATGTGGTGATTAAACGTAATTAGGAGACTTAGCACACAGTTATTAAGTCCTTTCTTATTGATGGCTTCTACCTGAATACTGGATATTCATGGAGTTACAGCCCAGTGGGAATTTGAAATGAGAGCTGAGCACAGTTTCCCATTTGCCATTGTTCATTTACGCAATCTATTGTTTCTGTCAAGAGACATTCTATAAGCACCCCTTTTCTAGCATGAAATGAAGATCATCTAGATTACTACTTGGGAAAAAGTCAGTAGAACACCCTCAGTAGCTGCTATCTCAGATCTAGCTAATTTTCAAAGCAATAGGCCTGGAACATTCTCCATTTTTCAGTTGTTGAAAATCTACGGAATAAAAAACTGCTTACAGTCAACTTTTGGTTAAATTCATACAGAAAAGGTAACCTTAAATGCTCTGACATTATGATTTAGAAACAGTTCAGAGTCCTTTTACCTTGGAGAACTGCAAAATGTCGCTCTTGGGGTAATATGGGATATGGTACCATACTTACAACAATTCATTCCTCTTCAATGATTTCTATCAATTGTCCTGCCTGTTTTAGCAGCAGCCCTATAATATTAGCTCCTTTAATACTACACAGGCAGTACAAAGGATCTTTGTAAAACTCCAGATAACAAAATATGACCTTTAATTTATCAAACAAGTCTTATGTTTTCTTATCTGCTTCTTGTTGCTTTTCATCTTCTCTTGCTTGTTTTTGATATAATACATCAATCTCTTAAAATAAGCCATCCAACACTGCACAAACTGAGACACTGCATTATAGTGAGGAAGTGAGAGTCAGGAAGAGCACACTCTTCATTTAATTAGTAATTAATCCAGTGAAAAATAATCAAAAACAAGAACAGGGCAGAAGGTAGTTGATTTGAAGTGAAATCAACTTCTCCCCCTGCGAGGTTAATGAGAGTTCACAGTTTAATCCTGTAGAAAGTTGTAAAAATATTATTTGCTTTGTTTAATACTCAAGCGTGAAATAAGGAGCTTACAGGTGAATGAGATGTTTTGGTACAGTCTGTAAGATAAATGGACATCTTTCAATAGATGTGGTAATTGTAATCTTAAAGGCAGACTTGAGTTTTACTTTGTTTTTAGCAGTGCTATAAGCCCCTAGTGAGAGATTTTACTCTTCTGTGAAGACTGCTATCAGTCATTCTGTGGGCAAATAGTCTCTTTGGATGCTTAATAGTCATTATAAGGAATTTGGGAGTTCCTGTAGGGTGTAAAGGGTAATATTATATTATGGTCATTTAGTATGAACTTGCCAGGTTTGGCACATCAAAATTGAAAGTGGTACTTCATGTTGGTTTCTTTCTTTATAGGTTAAATTTTCTTGAGAAGGTAAGGCATTGAAGAGCTGCACTCTTATTTATTTGCTACAGGTTCTTTCTCTACTTTAAGAGCTTCTTTTCACTTTTACCCTCTCACTGAGCTGATGGTGAGGTTTGTTCAAAATAGTCACATTCTGCAACTCTGTGTCTACCTTCCCTCCAAGCACTGGAGGAAGCCCAAATCAGCCTTTTGGGTATGTAACTCCTCATACAACACCTTCAAGACTGACCACTGCATCCTCCACTGCTACAAGGAGACCTGACATCTTTCAGCAGCAGGAAAGGACATACACCTTCATCTGGTCCATCCAGAGCTCACTCCTGGATCCAGCACTGACTAGACAATCCTGTCAGCAAAAACAGAGGTCAGAGCAGTGTCCACAACTAACACAGTGACTTCCTGAGCTGAACTTGGACCTCTTGCCTACCCCATGCCACCCACGCTGTGCAATGTGTGCACAGTAATGGAAATGGATGGTATGAAAGTGTCGCAGACATCTTTTTATGAAAAATCCTTTCCTTAGGATTTTTCCTCCTGAGAAGCTGAGAGGTCTCAAGAACAAAATGTAAATATTATCTGCTGCTGTGGAATGCAGCAGGTGCATCTGTGATTGGCCCATGTTGGATGTTTCTAATTAATGGCCAATCACAGCCCAGCTGGCTCAGACTCTCCGTCCAAGCCACAAACCTTTATCATTCTTTCTATTCTATTCTTAGCCAGCCTTCTGAGATGAAGTCTTTTCTTCTATTCTTTTAGTATAGTTTTAATGTAATATATCTCATAAAATAATAAATCAAGCCTTCTGAACATAGAGTCAAAATTCTCGTCTCTTCCTTCAACATAAGACCCCTGTGACCACCGTCACAATTAAAGAACTTTAGTATAGAACATTACTGAGATTGGGATTTCATTTCCTGGCTATGTGAGACTGTTTGTGAACTATTTGCCCCCTATATCCCACCCTGAGCTGCTGTGGCTTCCTCTCATGCCATGAAACTGAAATTTTAGTCAGATTTCATCCCTAACTGCATCTGGAGGAGTGATGAGGTCTCTGCCTTCCTCTTGAAGATGTCAGGGGAGTCATGATTCAGAAAAACCAGGGAGAGAGAGTTGTTTATAAATGGAGAGAGACCTTGCTTTCAACACTTTGTTATTTATTTCCCTAACAGATCACTGGGACTAACAATGTGAATTTGTATTCTGTTAAAGGGTTTGTTTCAAAGAAAATGCTCTCTAGTCTAGCTTGCTCTTCACAGACTCACGATTTTCAACCTTCTTACTTATTCCCTTTCAAGGATGCTGCTATTTCACATCAATAACTGACACCTTTATTTCAGAGCACAAAATAGAATTACACTCCAGCCCTGACAATATAATAAATCAGGAGGGATAAAATACATATTAGTGAAGTTCACATAGTTGGTTTGTCCCAGCTGACCTATAGATATAAAGGTATGATTAAAGGTTTTTTTTGGACTGCTTCTTCTCAGTTGTGACACAAGATTTAACTCTGACTCAAAGATTTGACCTTTGCTGCTCTTCTCTGCTTACCTTGATTCTTTGGAATTATTGTTATTCCCTTGAAGCCTTTCTGCCAGTATGGAATTAACACTCTGTTGTGACAAAATATTGTGTATTTGGCAGAAGAATGAAGCCATCTAGAATTCAATCAGGTTAGACAATGTCATGGTGCACATCCTGAGTGAATCATTTCCACCCAGCTTTTTTAATCAAAGAAATCTTGGCCATAGAGCCTGGAAGAGTAATGCTGGATAGGCACATAGCTGTCTACAATTAAATTTTAGGCACATCGGGGTTTTTTTTTTTTTTTTAATGAATTACGATTGAAAGGGTGCCTGCCAGAGCACTTAATCTTTTCTGATGGGTAACAGAATAAAATCTCAAAGCTGCAGGTTTGTTTAGAGCATGAAAAAATTTATTAACCTTCTTGGATGTGTTTTTACTGAAGAAGTTCCTTGTGGTTCACCATATTGGTAAAAACAAGCATAAATAAAGGAAGGTAGAAAAACGTGAACGGAATACTCCTGAGGAAAACAGTCTGTAGTATTTATGGTTTCTCTACTGGGGATGAGATTATAAAATGAGGGAAATGCATACAGTTTTACTGGGTCTATCCAGATTTGTTGTATGACCCCAACAAGATGATTGGGAAGAAGCAGTTATTAAAACAATGTGTGTTTTTCGTTATATAGTAAATAGGACTTTTGTTGCTTTTGATGGATTTTCTGTTATTTTCAGTTCTGTGAATATTTTTTTTCATGTAGTTGTTATGTGTATACTGTTTTCATCATTACTAAATCCATGTGTTCTCCTTGAAACTAAATCCAGATAAGTTCCACACCATTTCCCTCTAACCTTTCCATTTATATTATATACTAGAAGAATTTAGCCTAACGTAATAGCGTCAAATAGAGATGTATTTCACAGTGCACTTTTCCTCTGATGAGGAATGGGCTAATGTAATCAGCAATTATTTTTTTGTGTGACCTTTACAAATCAAGTTGTTATTTTCTTGCTTTTTATTTGAATTTTGCTCCCAGTGGTGCAGGACTGCTGCAGCTAGTATGAAACATAATTTATTGACAGAATCACATTATAATAGTCTCAGAAACCATACGTATTGTATGTTTTAATGAAATAATTTAAAGAAATGTGTAAACTGGCCAAGATTAAATTTATGCTGTTAGTTCACAGAGGAGTTTCCAGGATCACCATAGAGATGTTCTGGAGCAGCTGCAGAGTAGTGAGAGATGACATTGCCTAGGATAAATCCCATGTTAGTCATGGAATTGCAACAGAGAGTTGCAGTAGCACTGAGGATCCCATCTCGGGGCTGCAGGGGCTTCTCTTACAACATGATCCTGATCTGCACCCACTGGGTGAATAATCAACAAAATTTAATGCCTCCCCACTATAGGCAGTTGTGAACACTTAGCCATAATTTCCTTTTGGGAACTAGAGAGAGTTTGTTCATGAAAGACATCCAGTGAGTAACCGTGCGTGAAGCTGATGAGTGAATGATGATCTCTATCCATGAGACTTATTTCCATTATGTTAATGTATTCTTTATGCCCACAGACCTCTTCTGAACAACTTAGCCTTTCTTATAAATGACAGAGAAGAGTTTCACCCACTCCCCCATTTTTTTTTAAATATAGATAAGCAAAAAAAAAAAAAAAAGGGTAGGCAACACTAACTTAAACTCATGATTCATTAACTGTAAGTTAGGGAAACCATTTAGAAATAGGATGTTCTCTCACTTATTCAGTGACTCAAGTGATAAAGCCTCAATAAAAACTGTCAAATATCTTATTGAAAAAATAAATGTGTTAAAAGTAACTGACTATCTGAAAATATAAATTATTACCTCACTGGTTTAGGTATACATATATACACACATATTTTGATGGAAGATACAAATCCAGAACAGAAACATGTAAGACCATACATTTTTTCCTTTTCTTTTCTTTTTTTTTTTTCTTGTGTTGGTCACATGACCTTTTTATGGAGTTTTTTTTCTGGTACTTCTCAAATTTCCATTCAGTCACAGGAAGTTTGCTGTAAGAAAAGGAGGCCTGGATGAAGAAAAGCAATTTTAAAGATCAAAACAGGAGAAAAAAAATTTAAAACTTTCTGTACTCTCACATCATCAGAGCAGTTGTGTTGTGATGTGTTTAATTCTAACTTTTCACTTTCTTGGAGAAGTACAAAAGGAAAAGTTTCCGTAAAAAGTTGGATGTTTCAGTCCTGTTTTATGGGAAATACATCTAAAAGCTGAGAACAGAGAGAAATGCACATACAAACATAATGTGTATATTTTATATATATGCATATGTGTCCATGTAGTTTTTAATATGACATGCACTTAGATGTTCACATATTTACTCAGAGAAATTGTGGAACCACCCTCTGTGGTTGTCTCAATATGCCCCATCATTGGAAGGGCTCAAGGTCAGGTCAAATGGACTTTGAGAAACCTGATCTGGTGAAAAGTGTCTTTACTGATAGCAGAGGGGAGGGAAGAGATGATCTTCAAACATCCCTTGCAATGATGCCAACCATTTTATGATTAGATATTGGAAAGGGAAGGAACAGGAAAAGGCCATCTCCACAAAAGCAAATAGGTCAGCTTCTGGCATGGTGAATGATGTCCATGCTAAACCAAGTAAGGGATTCATGAAACATGGAAAATAGCAGTTCTCAGCACTGTAGAATAAATATCTGCATAAAACAACCATGGTTTCATTTGCAGTTCTTGGGGGCTATGGTACTGACTCTTCCCTGCAGGCCTGTTATGGCTTGTAATTTTGTGACAAACTGGGACACTGATCTCCTGAATTTGGATAATATTTCTGTTTGACAGTTAGCAGTAGGGTCTTTCTAGCTCAAGAGCATATTTTTCTGAGCACTATGTGGGCTTACTGCAGTGTGTGCTTACATTTCCACTGCAGATACAGGACTTGGTTTCTTAGTTGGTTTGGTGGGTTTTGAAGTACAAGAAAATATGCACATTTGAGCCAGTAAGATTGACTTTGTATTTGGACATGATTTATGAATGACTGCATTTTACCCATCTTGCTCATCTTTCAGATTCTTCACTAATATGAACCAATAGAATGAAAGAAAAATACATTGTTGGTCTAAACTGCCTCCAAAAGCCTACATATTGAAGGAAATATTTAGGTTTGCCATTCTCCTAAGTAGCTTTCTAAGTGGTATTCTGAGGGATCACAACTATATCACTCAAACACAAAAAACTAAAATTGCAAATAAATATTTAAAGTGTTTCGCTAATTATTCCTCATCTGCTATTTTTCTGACTGCACCAGCATTATTTTATCTCACTGTTTTAGTGAAAGAAGTCAGAGATCTCTGCACTGACTGAGAATAGATACAGTTGGCAAATATGACAAGTTTGTCCTTTGCATTGCTGGGTTCTGGTTAGTTCTTAACTTATGAAACCCCACCCCAGATGGCCTCTTGCTAAATTTTAAAGCACTTGCACCTTTCAGAACCAGGCTACCTTTCAGCAAGTCACTTTTGTCAAAGCCTTGGTGTTCCTTCAAGACATTGTCAAGGAGTCTTAAGAAAATGTACAAACTGTGAATGCCCTGGTCTGTTCTGTACCATGTATTTGAATCTCTGAATTTTATTTAAATGAAGCGAAGAAATGTGTATTTTTTCTGCTTAGGAATAAGTTACAGCAGGACTATTATTAGACAGAAGAAGTAAGTGTGCCTTAGATGGTGATTAAGTGTTGTGTTCTTCTTCTTTAAATGACTAATCTGGAGTGAGAGGTTGGATGTCTTTTGAAAACTTAAACCTGTTTCACCTGAACATGTTTAACTAGTTAATAAGAAACATCAAAAAAGACAAAACCCTGAGGTCAACTCATTTTTTTGTAAAGCCATTCGATGATGTTTAAATTTGTTTTTTGGGTCTGTCTATAACATAAGTTTAATAACCTAGCTCAAATGCAGATTTCTAATTTTCAATTAACATAGGAATAATTTTGTTTGCTAAAATAAAATAAATGAATGAATGAAAAGTCTGAACCATGAAATGTTCTAGGTAGCACTTTTTAAAATTCCAAATTTCAAAAAATCATGTGGCAACTGTATAGCTCAAGCTTTAAGTATTAACTTTTAACCTTTGACCTTACAGATTTTAACCAATGAAATGTCTCTTTAAACTTTAAAGGAAACAATGATAACGAGCGCCTGGCGATTGCTAGACAGCGAATTCCATATCGACTTGGTCGAGTAGTTGATGAATGGCTACTCGACAAAGGTAAAAAACATTGATTAAAACTTCAAATAAAAAAATAATTTGAACATAACCAAGTAGTGCTTCATTGTAACACTAATAAACATAAAAAATAAATTTCAGTAAAACTAAATTAAAACAAATTTTAAAAAGTAAAATATAGAGTAATATTTGCATACCTTGTATAATAATTTCTATACATTTCTAGAAGTACCAGCTGTTTAATAATCTTACCCTGTTAACTTAAGGTTAAAGGGACTGTTAAATATAATCCACTAACTCAATCTATGAAGGTACTCATAGCAAACATTAACCAAAAATTATAAATCATTCATAGATTATATTACATGTTCCAGCATCTAAATTATTAACTAAAAATATCTGTAGTTATGATATCTTCATTATGGTCCTGAAAAAAAATTTGTTTAAACTGTAGGTGTCTTAAATAGTGGGCAATATGAATTGCCAATCAAAATGAAGTCCCTTTAACGTTTGCAACCTTCTAAGGGGATTTTGGAACAAACACTAATTAAAACAGATCTTAAAGTTGTGTGCATGCTTTTTGTAAGCAGAAACCAAATAGTCACTAAAGTGACTATTCTATTTACTAAGAGTGGTACTGTTGCTGAGGATTTCTCTGTTTTAATGGAAATGTGCCATGATTTCTCCATCGGTATGTGTATCATTTCTGAAGCCGCTTTTACATCTAAAATCTTTTATTTTAATTGATAGCCTTGCTGAAAGCCAATCAGACATCTATTTCTGAATCTGCTTCTGAGATACTTAGTGCAAACCATGTGTTTCTTTTCAGTGTGTATGTTGAAGGGAAATAAAACATTTAACTACAAAAATGAAATATTTAATTAAAAATGTAAATATTCACTTACATAAAGATGAAAAAAATTACTGCATAAATTCTTTAAAACTCACTTGACCTAGTGACTTGATGGCATATATATATAAACTTTGTGTGTATATACATATTTGTATATGTCTATACATACATAAACTCATTTGTACATAAAGCTATAGGCTCTATGTGTGGAAAAAAAAAACAACAAACTTTTAAATGTTGGCAGACTTGAAGAAAAAGTTATTTTAAGGAATTAGAGAACCTGGCATTCTTGAGACACACCAAAAGGTTAACACTGCTTTCAGGTAAAAGGGAGAGGGGTATATCTGGTAGTACCAAACATTTGCAAGTATATTTGATTGGCCTTTTAGCAAAAAACATATAAATCTCAAAACGTCGTAAATTAAGAAAAATGCAAACGCTCTCAAAATTTATGCATTTCATGGACACCTCATTAAAAAGCAATGAATTATGAGTCAAATCCTTTTCTTATAGTTTATTGCTCTCATTTTTCACCCCATGACAATCTGTTATCACTCGTGTAGAGTACAGCGTTCACAGTCAACATTTTTGCATGTATATAATATTATCTTCACAGGGCGTCAGCTCACAATCTTCAATAGCCAAGCAACCATAAAAATTGGAGGCAAGGAACGTGGCCACCCTTTCCAAGGCCAGCTCTCTGGTCTTTACTACAATGGCTTGAAAGTTCTGAATATGGCAGCAGAAAATGATGCCAACATCATGATAGAAGGGAATGTGAGACTTGTTGGTGAAGTGCCTTCCTCTATGACAACCGAGTCCACAGCCACCGCCGTGCAGTCGGAGATGTCCACGTCAGTCATGGAAACCACCACCACCTTGGCCACCAGCACCGCCAGAAGAGGAAAGGCTCCGACCAAAGAACCCATTGGTCAGGTTAGTCACCTTCCTCACCTTTTGCAAATGTCTTCCCACCTCTGATCGTGGCTTCCTTTGTCCCATTCCCTCTGCTGATGAAATTGTTCCCTCTTTAAAGAAATGCATGAGTTCCTGTTGAAGGTTCTGTACCGTACGCATCTCACGGATGTGATGCTCACCAGCATTTTGAGGGAAAGTGAGGGCTTTGCTTTTCTTCTAAATTAGGCAAACCTACCAGTTCAGATTGTTCTGGTGCTGAGTTACATTGCTCTGCCATCCATCTTCATAGTGGTGCATATTTTTAAGTACCCTTTCTTCCTTTGATGGCTTACATCGATTACTTTCAGTGTAGGAACGCAAGATGTCTGGAATTAGAGATAATGAAATGAAGTGGTGACTTTATCCATGAGATAGAGAAAAGAGACTCAGTTTTAAGAGAGAACAGGAAGGAGGTGTGAAGACAAAAAGTTGCAAGAGGCTGGAAAAGAGGGAATTAGCACTTTCTCTAGTTCCACTATTGATCATCTTCCCTGGCAGTATTCCTCACAAGAGGCAATGGCAGCAGGGGGAATTAAGAGCACTCTGCACCATGGGAGATTCAGGCTCCAAGTCATGGGCTGTTGTTTATTGTTTGTTGGGGTTATTAGCATCTCATGAATTTGGTGATATATTAAATAGCTTTCAGGTTTTGTCAGGATCTCTGTATAATATGTGGGGGAATTTACTTATTGGGAAAGGAGGGAAGAAAAGAATGTGAATGAATTAACCTTCATCTTGTGTATTTCCTTGAGTAACAGCAGTCAGGCATTGTGCTTTAAAAACCCAAAACTTCTTTAATATTTATTCTTTCTTAAAAAACAAAACAAAACAAAACAAACAAAAAAGAGACAAAATCAAACAAAAAACCCTCAACCAAACCAAGAAAAAAAAAGTACACTGCTAAAAGCTTTTCTAATGTCCTTTTGGTTCACATGCTTGTGTGCCCACTGTGGCACCAAGCCATGACAGACAGCTGCACTCCTGAGATCCAGAAGTAGGACAAGGAACACAGAAAGCACCATGAGGGAGAGACAGGGTGTGCTGAATTAGGTTCATTTGCTCAAGAATGAAGCACATTCAGGTTAGACAGAGGCTGAGGTCAGGTTGTCTGTTTTCTGTGCAAAACCTCAAGTCACAGAGTGAATTGGGGCATCAAATTTGACACTTCAGCTTTTCTGTCTGTAGTATTTTTGTATGCTTTGTACTATGGATCAAAAACTGTGGCAAAGTAAATGTAAAAATTGTTATTTAGCAAACCTGAAGCAGTACATTTAAGTTAAAAATGAGCCTTAAAACAAAAGCATTTTTACTTGCAGGCTGCAGGAGGCTTTAAATAATTATTGTAGTGAGTTATAGAGTTTTGATAAATAGCAATAGATTTTATTTGTTCTTAATTCTGTTTTAAATAGTATCTTGCATTCTATTATCCAACTAGTCTGACCTCAGTATTTGCAGCAACACAATCTAAGACTTCACCAAATTTACCAAAGGGAAAATAAGTCTCTAAAATGTAGAACACACACATGGTGTGAAATAATTTGAGGTAAATTAATGTTACTAAATTAAAATTAAACAAAGTTTAGCTGTTCCAGTTCCCAGCATACTGTTGGCCTCTGCCACTCTTTCATGTTACTCCCAGGCACAATTTTGGAGGAAAAACGTCACAGGGGCCATTCTCAGTTGTCACCTTGCATGATCTGTAGGCAGCAGGAATTTACTGGTATAATTGCTGTGCCAGTTGGCCTCAGTTTTTGGGAGTATTCCCCAGTATAATTTACACACTATTTGCATGTTTAGCCACTAAGACTTTTATTTTTGAGATTTTCCAGCGGGATATTTTTGGAAGAAAGTTTTCTTAAGCTAACAACTGTGGTGGGGTGTAAATTTTTCTGAAGAGGGGAAACAAAACTATTTGGGCAAAATGGCTTTCCAAAGCTTTTCTGTTTCTAGGCCTGAAATAAGATACGGCCCTTTTTTACTCTGTCAGAACATCTATTCAGTTTTTTAGAGGAGCTCACTGCCACTTGGGCTGAGTGGCCTCAAGGCATTTGTGCATTTGTGCCATTTCCTCATCCCTTTCTGGCTGAAGTGGCTGTGCCAAAATGCCATGAGCTCTTTGATTCCCCACCCTGAAGGGCTTCCAGCAGGCTCCAGGACCTCCCAGAGGTGCAGAGCATGGCTGCAAACCAAGTTTTGTGTGAAAGTTTTTGAATGTGAAAGTTTTGATCAGCCTCTCTCACCTGTTAGCCTGGCTGGGGCAAGGGCTTCATGCATCTGATGGGAAGCTCCTGATTTAGGAGCCTGACAGCAACATTTGTGAGCAAAGAATTCCATGGTAACATCACTGCAGCACTTGGGGCATTCTGAGTGTACAAATGAGCCCTTCTTGACTTCATCTGTGTCTGAATGTCCTGCCTGGTAGAATCTCTGTGTGTCATTTCATACACTTAATTAGTCAGGGACTGCAATGGAGCACAGTTTGCCATTAGGCCTTGATTTGATTTTGGGAGATCCATAGCATCCTAAAGTCAGAGCTGAAATTTGTCTGCAGGATGCTATACTACTCATGCCACAAAGACCTAGGAAGATACTGCATCACCTTAGGGACGTAATCTCTTCATTCTTATTCTACCTGGATATAATAATTTCTGATCTTGTGACCCATAGGGCTCCCATGGGTCTGTCCTGCAGGGTGCTGAGTAATCACTTTCCACCTTAATGTCACTGGACGTGAAGGCACTCACCATGTCATGAAAAAAAAATTCACCTTTGATTTCTTCATTCTCTTTCATTTTTGTCCTTTACATATTTTTTTTCCTGATTTTTGCTTATATATAACCTCTGCAATGGTGGCAACTACACTGACATATGGTAATGCACAAGAAGAAAAGTTACCTCTCCAGCATTAATTAGGTTACTGAGGAAAATATGCAGCTGAACAGCAATTGCTAATGAAAAAAACCTTACATTACTGCAAACCAGTGCATGGCTGAAATAGAATAGAAGCAAATTATCTAATCAGTCAGAGATTGTTTGCTCCATTTGCAGAGGTATTGAATTAAATTAAAGATTGCAATACTTAAAGAAGATCATTTAAATCTCTATTTATAGGAAAGGTTCTTTTAAAAAACCTACAATGTTTAATTGATGGAGTCTCTGCTCCCTCACAGATATTAACAAAAGCAATATATGATGCAAGATCCACATGGGACTTCCAGAAAGTGTGTTGAATACTGTTGTGCATGATTTTAGATGAAGGAGGTCTTAGTGCTTCTGAGTAAGAAATGCTTTTTGCTGAAGACTCTAAATGAAGGTTTTCCCAGCTTGGAAATATTTTAACAATGGGTGTTTTGGTGATGACAGACATCTTAATTATTGCACTAGGAAATATACATTTTTCTAAGGGGAGAAAGGTACTCAAAGCTTATTGAATGTCAGTAGTAGGTGAATGCCTGATTTTCCTTAGTGCCTTAAATCCTCCCCCCTACTCCCCCTTTGATTGTAATGGCATCCAAGCTGTCAGCCTCCATGCAGGGCACTGGGTAAACACAGAGGAAGTGAGAGTCCCTGCCTCCAGTATCTCATAGAATAAACAAGAGGTATCAGGTAAGGAGGAAGGGAAAAAAGAGGAAATCAGGAGGCAGGAGGAAGAGGGAAATGAAGCAAGCATGGTGTTTCAGTGTTAACAAGTGTGCAGATTCACAGCCATTGCGGGAGGGACATTTTACTGCCCTGTGGTTTTTTTTATCCAGGCTTTTCAGACAGCTGCAGGATCACCACAGAGCTGCAGCAGATTCTGCATCTCCTGCCAAGCATTGGCGCAGAATTGGCACCAGCTGGGTGGGCAGTGAGATGTTTCCTGTGCTCCACACTTTGCCACTGGCACCTGGGGGAAGCCCCAGCCATTGGCAATGGGAGCTGAGGATTGATGGAAAGGTCCTTTGCTCCCCCCACACTGCATGGAGGGAGGCTCAACATTTTGCACACCTTTATGAGCATGGAAAGAAAACCTCCAGCTTAATTTTTGTGAGAACAGGACTTGTGTTACATGAAAATATGTGTTGCTAACTTTTAGGGAACCTTAAGTATGCACTCAGGCTCAGAAATCATTAATTTCTTCTAAGAGTATCACCTTTTAATGAAGTTTTTCAGCAAAATGATACAGTTAAGTTCTTCCTTCTCTTTGCCTTTTATTTTTAACACTTTAAAAAAGTCTGATTTGCAAGTTTTTCTGTTCAGTCATGAAGGTGATAAACATCTTTTAAAACTGAAAATAAAGATTCTGGTGTTGTAGAACTCCAGGAGATGAAATGTTGAGCTAAACATTGAGTACTGCAAGGCTTGCAATAAAAATTGCAAGAGTTGGCAGAAGCCTGAAAGGCTTCAAAAGGACTTAGATAATGGGTTTTGCTTGAATTAGGAAAGCCCAATCAGGCCTTCAGTATCTCTTTGGCAAGGCTTTGTGAATCTGTATTAACTGGAAATCGTAAATGAAGTGATAGTAAATCAAGAATAATATGCTCATTTCTCATTCCTTTCTAAGGATTTGATTATGACAGCCTATCCACAGACCAGCCTCTACTCTCATGCACTGGAAACCATTTCTGAAAATTGTGTGCAAAATAGCTTTTTAAAATTTTCCATAACATATTCTGGCAGTTCTCCTTGTTCTTATCAATAACACTAAGCCACTTAGCCAGCAATTGCTCTATACTGTGAGATGATTACATGTTTGGGAACAATAGGCACTGATTTTTGGTCAGGCAGAACTAAATCAATGAACTGGAATTTGGTCAGTTGCCTTGGAGGGCATACACCAGGTGAAGGGTAGGTTTCTTTACATATATTGAAGCAGCAGATTTAAATAGCACTCATTGTAGCAGGGACAATGACAGGCTTGGCTCAGGAACTTCACCTGCGAATAAAAACAAGCACTGCAGAAAACAGGGGAGTTATCCATGGAAAGAGTTCAATTTTAAGAATGGTTGTTGAACACATGACCTCTACACAGGACAGCAAATGTGAGCATGTTTTATGGAGATTCACTGATCATTAAATGAATGAAGATAACATTAACAGGATGAGTTTTTTCCACCCATTTTGGTTTAAAATTATGTGCTGTGAGCTTTGCAAAGTCCTATTTCTATTTACAAGTTGTGTTCTTTTCATATATCTGCTTCCAGTTCTTTCCCTGGATGGTCACACCAGATTTCAAGGTTCATCAGCCCCAGCAGGCAAAGCTCTTCCCCAGGGCTCTGATAAATCAGGAGTATTTGATTCAACAGATGCTCACTAGTGCAAAGTGAATCCCACAGCTCCCAGTGTCCCAGTGCTCAGCATCCATACGTGTCCCTTACCTGACAGAGTCTGGAAAATTTGAGTGTTCAGGACAAATCTCATTGGCAGTAGGATCTCTGTGAAAAATGGTAGTTGTGAAGGTATCAATTGCAGGTAGACAGAAATTTAGCTAGGTGCGTGAAACCCTTCCACTTTTCCTTGGGTTTTTTGGTTTTGGGTTTTTTTGTTTGTTTGTTTGGGAGTTTTTGGGGTTTTTTGGGGGGGTTGGTTTGTTTGTTTTTGGGATTTTTATGGTTTGGTTTTTTTTTGTTTAAAATTAATTCTTAATCATATTAAGAATTTTAAGATTCTTCTAGTGATTTTTGATAATTTAATTAATTGTTTTAAAACATAATTGTCAAAATCTCTGGCACTCAAGATGTCTAATAAATTGAAAAAAGGGCACTGAACATTAAACTTATCAATCTTTGTTTTAATATTTGCTACCTGATCACATTAGATTTTCCCATTTTAATGCAAAATATTTCCATATTGAATATTGGCTTTTCAGCTGGAGTACTGGAGTTCTGTAAATAGGGTGGCTTTAGAAAGTTCAGTACAATTGCCTCTTGAACTGGCTCGTTGTTTCATTGTCTTCAAGTATTATTACATAATCTCATGGTTGTCTGTCTGTCCCTCTCAATAAATACTGCATTCCTTGACCAATTCAGTCAAATCTGGTTCAGCATAAAGATCTCAAGGATATTAAGCTCCCAGAGAATCTGAATTGTGTCAGTTCTGGCACCCATCCTGGTCTCCTGTTGCATATTGCAGAGCCAGGTGTTCCTCTGCTTTGTGTTTAAAAAGTAAAGTTGAAAAAGAACAAAGTGTGTGTGTGTGCTTAGGATGAGTTTCTCAGAAGTTCCTCAGACTCATTAATGTTTCTATATTTTATCAATGTTTTTGAAAATCTTATCATATAGCACTTTAATGTATAAATGCTCAAACAGTATTCTTAATTGTGCCAAGCTCAGAGGATAAGATTTGCTGTTTGTTGTTGTTGGCATTTGTTGGAGAGAAATAATTCATAGAGGTTCTTTGGAGCACAGTGGAGCACCAAAGGCAAATCCCAACCAGTTGCATGGAAAACTGCAGGCAAAGAAACATCTGAACATGGTCAGCAATGCTATTTCATTCCTACTGCACAATCCAGAAAAGACTTCTGGTTTGTCTTTGGCTCTCTTGTGGATTTCCTTCACGAGGAACCATCCAGGTGGGACGGGTTTCCAGCCCCTCCAAAAGGAACCCAAACCATGGAATTTGTGTGCAGCCAGTGGGATATATCTAAAACCTTGTGCACTGCTTTGAAAATACCCCCTGTGTTGTATACACACAGGGAAAAAAATCTGCTTGTAAATGAAATTACAGCAGTGTTAATAATCCAAAGAATGGCAAGATGCTTGCCTAAATTGCTGGTTAATTAGTTGCAAAAAAAATTCTTTTTAAGTTCAGTTGGAGAGAAAAGGATCTCAGGCCACTTGCTGCTTTAATTTTGTTGTTCTTTCATGTTTAAATGACCAATTTAATTTCTAATAATTTGCTTTATTATGGTTTTTTTTAACCCAGATTAATCTTATCCAGTCTCAAATTCTGACACATTACCATTTTTAAATAAGGTGAAATTTAGTAGAGCAGTCATCTTGGTACCAATGTTCTTTCATAGTGTGCTGCCTTTCTTTATTCCTAGTAAGTTGCTCATGTCATGTTAGGAGAGTAATATTTCTAAACCATCCCTTTGCATAACATGGGACAGCATCAAACTGTTGCTGAGCAAACAACAAATTTAGCAGTGATTTGTTGCTGGTGGAAAATATTTCCCTCGTAGTCACACTCTGTGTCAACCTCTTTTCTTAGGAAGGATCCTCACATGAAGAAACGCTTGGATCTCTCTCAAACTCTCCAGTTTCAGAGTTTGAGGAGCAGTGCCTTCCACTGTTCCTTCTCAGTGCCTGCCAGCACACTAAATAAACATTAGGATTACACAGAGATGGGATTGTTTCACCCAGGTGGAACAAAAGGTTGGTGCTGAGCTGGTGACCCTTAACTGCACCATCACATGGCTGTAATGCGTTTTTCTGCATTTGGGGTGGCTGAAAAAGGCTGGGTGTGTTACAGTCACTGATTCTCAGAAGCCTTGAAGGATAGAAATCCTGGTATTGTGTCTCAGAGCTTCTGTTCTCCTGTGAAAAGAAAGCAAGAGTCATTCAGTCCCCTTATCACTTTCTGGAGCCCTGCTAAGCCTGAAGATCTCGTTAACCACTTCCTTTGGTGCATTTTTATGACTGAAGCGCTGTGTGTGTTTTACAAGCTCGGCTCACACAATTTCCTTTCAGAAAGCGTGGAATAATGCATTCTGTTTCCTTTGTGTGCGATTCCTGAGAGCTGAGGGAAAGAAAAGCAAATTGAGTCAGGGTGAGACCTTCTTCTCTGAGTGGTGAGAGCCCAGAGCAGGCACCCTGCCACGACAAAGCTTCTTCCAAGTGCTGCCACACTTGCAGCCCCCCCAGCGCACTGCAGCAGGGTCATTCCTGCTGCTGGCAGCCAGCCAGTGGATTCCAAGGGTTTCCTCAGCACATGGGAGATGAATTTTCTTTCCATATCTAATTAATCAGGCTAATTGCTGCAAGTTGCAGCGTGCAACCTGCTTTTATGTGTGGCTGGCAAGGATCTGATTACAAGAGTCTGTTGTGTGATGTGTTGTTGAACATCAAGCATGTATCAGAGCTCTTCAAAATGTAGGTGATACAACTGCATTAAATACTGAAAATTTCTTCTAAACACAAGGGTGACAGCAATGTGAGAAGCCTTTCTGCTCATTTACAGTTATTAAGACCAAATCTTCCTTCACAGGCATGCCTGCTTCACAGGCTGCAGATTATTTTCTTTAATCAAACAATTCTTGGGACATCCAGTTAATTTATTATAGAAGGTTTCTTCAAAACTCTATTTTTCCCCGTGGGTAGTATCAACATCCTATATCTATCCTGAATAACTCAATAAGTACTTTGTGATTTATTGAGTTATTTAATTTAATCTGTTAGCTAAACTTGTCTTTAAATATTTGTTTTCATTCAGTAATCAACAGTTGATTCGAACAGCTGAAACTTATGTTTTGTTTATATGCTGGCATTACTTCAGAGTTAGATACTTCCTAAGTGTTATGTCTTGATGCTCTTTGCCTAGAACATCTGCAATTCTGTTATGAATAACTTTGCATGCAGTGTTTATTTCTTTGCATAGTTTTCCTTTCACTTAATGAACCTCTGTTGAAATGTCTCTTTTTTGCAGTATGGTTTCGCAAGCACACACATATATTTATACACACCCAGACACACAGATATGCACATTTTTAAAAGCCAGATGAAGCTATTAAATTGGAAATTTTTTACTGAAGGGGAGCAGTAAAGTCTCCAAAGGGACTTAAGGAAGAAAGCTATGAGACCTGCCAGTTTCTCCAAAGAGGGAACATAAATGATGGGCAGGGGCATCTGCATTGAGGAAGAGAAGGATAGAAATTTTTCCTTGGATCCAACTATACCACTCTCTCCTAGAAGTGCATAGGAGCATGGGGTGAGAAATAGGAGCCTTTTTCTTAAAGTCCACTCCGGAAGCTCTCATTATATATTTCTCTCCATCAATAAATAACCAAGCACTTCCCAGCTGTGAGATGATGATGGGCTGAGGATCAAATCCATTCTTGACTTTGATGTGTTCAGATACATCATCACTTCAGGTTGTGTCTGTCTCTAAAAACACAGTGGTGCAAGTACCAGGTTTTGGGAGAACAGGTAGCAGGTAGAAGTAGTTCTGGAAAGGGCAGAAACCATGGGGGAGGAAGCCTGAGTGAAGAGATTCCATGGTGCTGATATTCCCTCAGATCCCAGAGGAAAGAGGCTCACAAGGCGAACAAAAGGCTTTGAAGGTCCTGTGTTATCTTGTTAGGTCTTTAAATCCAGCCACATATTAAATGTTTGGGGCTTTGTGGGTGGATCCTATGTAAAGGAAAGACTGAAGTGGTCAACAGGGCCTCTGAAATAGTCATCAGCTTGCAGGTTTTTTCCTCAGCTCCCAGCATCACTATAAATTCAGAGAAGATTCTGACATGAATTAGGAAAAAAAAAAGGATGAAGTCATAAAAATGGCCTTAGCCATATCTCACATGACAGTTACATATTATTTTCAGGTTTTTAAAGCAGGACATCATTATCTGTGCTGAGTGATGCTGTGAGGGTGCTGGGAACAGCACGAGTGAGGTTCTGATGTCCATGTAGCTGTAGCTGATTCCACTGACTAATAGATCATTTGCTTTTCTCTTCCTGTCCAGATTCTCTTGTGATTTTCACAAATGTGCCAGTATTAATAAACTCCAAAGAGAAATATTCCCCCTTCTTTATTTCTATTTCAGGTTATATTTTGGAAAAATGAGCGTAGATCCTGTCTCCATGTTTCACGAGACCACAAATTCTCTAAAATTAAGTGTCTGGGAATTTTACTGAATGCTTTAGGGACATCCATCTAGACTTAATGCCTTCAGAGAAGCTGATAATTCCTTACATTAATACGAAGACATAGTTGCTTAATTCCAGGCTCCCAGAGTTATTAAACACGACAGTCTGAATGCATTTTCTGTAGGTGTGATGGACTTGGTAATTAACTGATGTAATCCATACCAAAGCATTATCAATACCTGCATATCCCACAGGGTAGGATGGCAGTGGTAGCTAGATATGTGTTGCCTTCTAAAAATTAAGTATTTGCCTACGTATTTGAGTGTATAAACATAATATTTTTTGTTACATTTTTATGGTGAGGTGATGTCCAATTGTAACTAGGATAGCATGAATGCTTAAAATGTTTCCCTGATAATGATATTAACATTTTTTATCCCTAGGATGGGTGATGGTTGCTTATGTCACCATACATGGGAATAATCTTAGAAATATTTTCTAAAGCGATTAAAATGGCGAAATATTATAGTTAAATGAGGCATAAAGGCAGTTGTGTTATTTTCCTTTTGAAATGACAGTCATGGTTAAAAGCACCTGCAGGAGAGAAGAGGTCAGGATGTGGTTATTGCCTTCCCCAATGATTGATGGAAGTATCATTTTTGATGACCAAAAATAGTTTTTCAATTTTTACCAGCAGCATACTGAGAATAAAAAAGAAAGACTTCTTTTCAAACCTATTTCTGTGTGATTTTTTAAGATTATTATTCCTCATAGTTAAGTACAGGCAAATTTAAAAAAAACAAAAGAGAAAGTTTTAAAATGAAAATCAAAATAAGACCAGTGTTTGAAAAGTGTTTTGTGTGTATTATGTTCATCTAATTAGACATAAACCTGTAAATGGCTGAGATCAGCCCAATGTTTTCAGTCAACTGTTTGAAAAGCTTTGCAAATCTGTTGAGGCAGTGCCTCCTCTGCAATCTTAACTGACTTCAATATTCAAAATTTTGCAATAGTTTTTGTAGTGCTGAGTCCACACAGAAATAGAGAACATTATCTGTGTTTTTAGTGTTATGCAGGTAAGCCTCTAAAGAAAATCCTACAATTAATTTAATCCTATACTTAACATCTTTGTTTAATAAATATCTTTATAAATTAATAATAGCTATCAGTTTGCTTAGCCTGTGAATAGACTGAAGTGCTTTTTATTTTTCCATAAGAGGGAGGTAACAGATGTCTGACATGATAATTCCACCATATGGCAATTCCATTTTATTTCTAGTGCAATATTAAAATAATAATGATGAACGCTGAGCAACGTTGTTCATCTTCGTAGGTGGAAGTTTCAGCATTGTTGAAAAAACAACTAGGTTTGATTTTAGCTTAGAGTTGAACATTAGAAGAGGTGTATTCTTGTTTTCCCTCTAGAGTCCTGGGTTGGTAGTAAAATGAGCTGGATAACTCAACAAGAATGGTTTTGTAATACAGTGTGCCTTCTTTTATTTATTTCTTTTTTTTATTTCTGCTGTTTTGAATATATAACTGTTCATATTTCAGCTTGTACTCAGGGTTTAAGCACGTTTTCCACAGAATTATTACTTGCAAATTTTGCTCATGCGTTTGCTCATCAAATTTTGCTCATTACATTGCAAATTTTGCTCATGTTCAGGTGTCTAACAAGCCAAACCAAATGGCAAGTTTACCTTATGTCAAGGCAAGGTCATCAGTAAAAAACTCTACTCACATGACCTAGGCAGATGGAGCCAAAGGGTTTTTCCTCCCTTTGAAGAAAGAAAAATAGATCAATATTACAGGAAGTGTATTCAGGTGTTTCACTTAGGGAACGAGGAGAGTCCATATGCCCATGGGAGAAAATAGGAATTTAGAGTAAAACTCCTTGCTGGCATTCCTTGGTCTCAAAGAAGCGAAAAATGCAGTGGCAGAGGTGACAGCCACAGTGTGAGCACAATTTTATTTAGAAATACTAACAGTAAGATAGAACTGTAATGGTGCATTTCCTGACTATTGGCTGTAATCATGGAAATTGCTTTATTTTTTTCAGTAGTGTAAAAGGAAATTTTATAAAATCTATTGTTGATGAGTAAAGTACATGAGATTTTTCAGATAATGCTTGTGGGGCTTCAGTATGCAGAGGAATTCCAGTTCAAGATAGTATTTAAATATATGTGTTTTCTTTAAACCTGTTCTTAAGTAAATGCTGGGATTGGAAGGGATTTAAACATGTCCTTTTCAAGTGTTTTCTTGAATCGAGTCGTTCCTTGAAATTAGAAATAATTATGTCTGTTCTGGTGCCATCTTAACCTAGGTCTAAGCTAAAGGTAAAATCTCAGTCCGTTCTCATTCATTCCCTACAGAAGAAGTTCTGTTCTCTTTCATCTCTCTAATTAAGATGTGCCATGAGCAGTGATTCTGATATCTCAGCCACTTTTCTGTAACAGTGAAAATTTGAAATGAATGAAATGCTTCATTTCTATCCAAGCAGAGCACCTGTGAATTACATGCTACAAAATCTCACCCACAGGTGATAGGGCATGCAAAGTGTACTCTGATTTGCAGGTTTTAAACGGCTCATTAATTATCAATGTCAGCATGATCTTAATTGTGGTTCTTTGTGGCCAGCAGAGCATTTACTGGTGATCTTTAGAAAAGATGGCTCATTACTTTGTCAGCTCTCCTCCTTTTCTTTCCACTTGCTGTACCACACTACTGACAGTTAAAAATAGATGAATAATTGACAGATTGTTGTCCTACATAATCTGCTGACATATTTGCCTCAAGAGCCTGTATTTAACTTCCTGTGGGAGAGGAGTGATCTGTGGAATCTTGAATAGAAGGTATTTAAGGCTGCGAGGCCTTTCTTTGTAAAGATGAAGTTTGGACAATGAAGACCCTGAGAAGTTAGATAGGAGTAATTAATATTCTTAGAATATCCTGAATATCCTATAGTTATAAGAGTTTTGGTGAAGCTTAAGAAGATTCAGGGTGCTAGCACATAAAACACGAATACACATAACCATAAACAAAAGCAGACCTCAGATATGTCAATATTTTAGCATAGTAAAAATTTTGGTATAACTTTCTCCAGTACAAACTTTGATGGCTCTCTCCAAGTTTCCATCCCTGACTTTGACAAAGAACTGGGATAAAGTGGCTGATGCTACTAGTGATGTCAGTCCTTTTCTGCCCAGGCTGGCAGCAAATCTCTCATTTAATGCTGGTTTTCACTTGTGCTGTGGGAACTGGGGTGCAAAGGTCCATTGAAGGCACCGAGGGTTGCAGCAGGTATCACATGGAACAACTTGCAGCCACTCTTCACCAAGAGGAAACTGCAAATAGTGAACTAGAGAGGAGATTTCCTGGGCTGTGCTGACAAGTTTCTTAGTATTGTCATAGCACCTAAATGTTTGTTTCTCTAAGAGGATTTGTTTCTCAAAGGACAAAAAAGCTATTAGTACCATTGAAAGCAGCCAAACAGCTAATTCTTAATTTTCTTTTTTTTTTTATTTTCTTTCTTTTTTGTTTTTTTTTTTTTTTTTTTTGCTTACAAGATCCTTGACTCTGGCAAATAAAAAAAACCTGTTTGATAACTGTTTCATATACCAAGCCAAATTCTCAGTCACTGTGGTACAACTCCATTGACTTCAGTTAAGGGCATCAGTGTAGCTGAGAGGAGAATGTGAGTTGCAAAATTCTAATTTTCGTGTTGTGAGAAAAAAAAAAAAAAAAGAATGCAAGAGTTCTTGGGATGAGAGTTTCAAATGAAAAATAGGCAAAGAGACAGTGACCCACCTGGGTTTGCAGTCCATCCTTAACCACCAGCTAGTCAGGTAGACCCTAATATTGTGTGCTGTGTATGGCATCTGCAAATGAGCAAATATTTAGGCCCAAAGTCAGTGTTCTTTTATACAGGACAAATTAGGAGCAATAGAATTGTGCTTGGATAAGACTCTCTTTTCCTGAATAATATTTTACCATCTCAGGCAGTGCATTTAATTTGCTGAACAAATCTTCTGATTCAGATATTGCTGGAACTTGAACATTGTTTGAAGTCATGTGGGACGCGACACAGTTGCCTACACAGAGGCCTATAAAGCCAATTTAGCTGCTTTTGTGGCAGGATCTCAAAACTTTTGGAAGACTCTCCCTCCAGATTTTCTGTTCTTTTGCTCAAAAGAGGATGAAACTCCCAACATAATGTCAATAACACTAATATTTAACTTCTAACTAGAGTGTCACTTTGACTTTTGCTAGAGAGAAGGAATTGCTCTGCTTGTTTTGCCCAAGTGACCAGTTCAAATTCAGCAATCAGCAGAAACAGGGAAAGGGAGAGCTTGGGTCCCAGTTGAGTTTTACCATATATAAAAAGTCAGCAAATGGTTACAGATTTACAACGCACACAGCCCTGAACTGCATTCATCAGACTTTTCATTAAAAAAAAAAAAAATCATACCGCTGAAGAGAAGAAAGTATTTCAGGTTAAGCTGCAGTCCTAGTTTTTCAAACAAACAGGGTTTTTTTTCTACTCTCATATGAGGAGGGTAAAAAAGGTAATTGTATTTTGTATGGTGATAGAGAATTTGTGCTGGTTTCAACCAGCTGCTGAAATCAGTGATAAGAGGCACTGGCGTCCCCCACCACTGCAGGATAAAAAGCTGCTGCTGAGTCTATTTCTCAAGCTTAAGCCAAATTGCTTTGAAAGCTTGTGAAATTCAATTTGCAAGAGAATGGAGGATCCTCTCCATGTAATTTCAAAATGTGAAAAATAGTAATTGCTTTTACTTCATTCAGACTATCTGGGTAGGTAAAATGGCTGCAATCCTTTGGGCTTCAGCCTCCTCTGCCACTGGAATCAGGAAGAGAGGTTGAACCCACACCAAAGAGCGGGAGATGCTGGACCCCACATATTTTTGTCACATCCTCTCCCTTTGGTGGGCAGGCACATCTGCTGAATGGCTGTGCCTTCCTATCTGCTCAAGGCACTGCTTTGTATCTGGAAAAATCACACAAAAAAAGTTTGTTGCAATAGCTCTGTCTTTAACTGATCATGTTTGTGTTTGTTTCTTCAGCATGGAGGATAATCCTGTGCATGAATAGTCTGGCTTGATCTCAGATTTATAAAGTGTTTAGATTTCTTCCATTTGGTGGAGAACATAAGTATTAGAGGATTTCTCACAAGCCTCCTGTTAGGAGCCATCCTTGATCCTATGGCTGGCTTGCCTGCTGGTAATCTTTCTCCGTGCTTGAAGAGCTGACAAAAGCATCTGGGTCTCTGGCAGTAATTAGGGCAAGCTAACTGCCTGCTGTGCTGGAAAGGAGCTCTGAGTTTTGATGAAATGCAAATACAAACTGCAAGCTGGCTGGTTACAGATGCATTGTTGCCTTTGTGCAGGTCTGTACCTTTACACAGAGGAACCACTGCAGTTCCTTGTGTTTAACTGAGTCTCTTATCTCATGGGATTTCTTTTAACTCAGAATTTCCACTGATACTCTGGTGGTTTCTCGAGAACACCAAGCTCAGAGTGAGGCATTGGTTTTTTTTTTTTCCTTTTTCCTTCTCTTGCACAGCTGTAAATGTAGAATTGCCTTTACAAATTAATCAACAGCTTCAGTTTTCTACCGCTGAGCTTCAAAAAGGTAATGGAGGAACCTTCCTCTACCCCAAAAAACTTCATAAGGCATAGAGCAGCAGTCCTCTTGATGTCAAGTCATTGAGTGTTAAGTATTGATGAAGTTTCCTCCAAAGTAAAACATATAAGACTGTAGGTGGAAAAAATATATCCTCAGGCTGCATTTTAGTAATTTTGTGTCCAGGAAGCCTACCTCTCCTAAAACAGAACAGAAGCAGGAGAAGGGATGCTTAAGATATATTTTATTCACACTCACAGCATCCACTGTGTTTTTGTGCTCACGGGCTTGAACAGCTTTGTCTGCCACGGAGATGATTTGTAAACTAAGGGTGTAAGTGGTGTGTTGTCAATGACCACATGCCCAGCAAAAAAGTGTTGGGAGCAGCAGCTAGTTATGAAAATGTATCTATTTGGATGATTTTGTTTGTTGTGTGTTGGAATTTTTTTCTGTTTGTTTGGGGTTTTTTGTTTTGTTTGCTTTTGTTTTTCTTCTGTTGGAGAGAATAATGGTTTAATTTTTGAGTAAAATCCTGCCTGGCTTCTCTTAACTTAGGGCAAAGTAGTCCTAGGGTCTGAAGATGCCCTGGGATCCTGCTTTGTCTACAGTTCTGTCTCTGTGACAATGTTTATTGGTCTTGACACTCCTTTCTTTGATATCCATTACAGTGCCATTACAAGGGTTCTTATCTTCGCCTAAAAGATAAAGCATCGTCTTCTGATTTAAATGATAAGAAATAGAAGTCTGGCACTATAAAATAAGAGATTTTGTTTTCTGTAAATCAGTAAATCACCTGAAGGCTTTTTTTTTTAAATCTTTGTCTTATTTTATTACTTCCTGATTATCAGATCATCTTCTTGTATTTCTTCTCATGTTGTATCATCATCATTTCTTTACTCTCTGTAGGAAGCAGAGCATCCCCTCCCTCATCATAAGCATTAGCACTCCACCATAGACTGACTGCAGCTGATGCTATTAAGTACTGCAGTTATTTTTTCTTTTCTTTTCAGAGGTAATTATCCAGAAATGCTGATTTATTTCTTTTTAAGATCATAAATGCATTTGCCACAGCACTGCACCTTTGCTGTCACTCATGCTCAGTTCCACCATGGTGTGCCCTGAATCTGTTTTGTGATACATGACACTATTATATCTCAGGGAGATTTGCTCTTCCCTTCCCTATGTAGTATGATTAATTTATATGCAGTCAATCCATGCTTGGAATGAAATAAGTTTTTCATCTTTCTGCCTTTTTTCATGTTTTTGTGCTCAGTGGTTTATTTTTTAATTTTTTTTCCTGAAAGGAAGGTTTCTGCAAAGCTGTTTTGGCATTTATTTTCACTGAGAAGCTTAGTTAAATAATTGAAACAGCCAAGAAATGGCTTAGAAAAGGGACAAAATGTATTTTCTTGTTTTGCTTCATGAGCAACTGAGTTTGAATACCGATGCAGACACTAAAGTAAATTAGATTATCTCAGTTGAGTATTCTGCACCACAGTTCCAATCCCCATCATTGTCCCAATCCCTATATCTACAAGATGGAAAGATTAAGTAATAATGAAGACATGTCACTGCACCTGCTTCCACAGTATCAGGCTACACAGAGTAAATTCATCCATAGTTTTGCTCGTCCCCCTCTGGCATTATCTGTTGTTCCCAGCTCCCAGATGAGGGCTCCATAGAGATCCCCACAGACTCTAAAACCACATTTCTAATTGTCGGCTGTTCATGTTTGCCTACAGATTTTGAAAACAAGCTGCTTTTAAAGGTCTCTCTACACAAAGTAAACTGTAAGCATCTGACTTGATGTGTGGTTTCATTTGTTAGCACACCACTAAACTGGAACACTGGTGAAATGCTGAACATCTGGCACATAAGGCGCTTTGGCGGCTACAGCGCTGTGGCTGGCACGGGCATTTTCTCAAAGGGTGTTTTGGAAAGGGTAAGAGCTCACCATGACAAGGATTTCAGCCCTGTGTGTGGCCTCTGAGTCCTCCAGAGCCACCCCACAGCAGCTTGTGTGCTGCACAATCCGGGTTGTCTTGCAGCTTCTGGGCTTGCCTGTGGCATCCTTTGCACATCCAGCTCAGCATAGCCCTTGGCTCCTGCTGGCACAACTTTGACTTCCCCAATGACTTCTAAGGATAGGTGAGCTGAACATATGATGAACACATCACACATGTGATGTGGCAACAGAGGAAATAAACTCAGGAAAATGCAGCAAGTCCAGAAAAAAGGATAAAGCTCTGATCCCTTGCATTGTTGTGCCCTCTGAATAAATTACAGCCATGTCAAAGCTTTGTTGTGCTTTGGCACTGGTGTGGCCTTTGGCTTCTAGTCTCTTTCCTTATTCCAGCTATTTTTTTTTCTCTTTAAATTCTTCCTCCTTTATCAGTCAGCATTGTTGATGTAAGCTTTATATTTTTTTACACATTTTTTCCTGCTTCACTGTTCTGCACTGTGATGATGCTCCTCTTTGCTGTCCTATAGCTGTTTTGATTTTGGCTGGTTTTGTTGTTTTGGATTTGGGTTTTTTTTTTTAACATCAAATGGCTCCTTGTTGTTAAGGTCATCTGCCACCAACATCACTGAGAGAGTCTGAGTTCCATGGCAGCCATGTAATTGACTGGATATCATCTCACTGAAAGGTCACAGTATGCTTTAGAGGGTGCTTTTCCCTTGTCTTAGCAGCATTTTGGATAGGTTGTTTTGCTTTGTGCAATTGCAGACTCTTGGCTTGAACTTACAGTTTTTCCTATTCTGTAAGTGGAAACTATATTCCATATTAAGCATAATTTATTGCACTCAACAGCTGCTGTTATGATGCATCAGAAATGGCCTGTCATGATTGATATGTTTACACTGAACCACAGCATCTGGAATGATTTCCCCATGCATTTCTGTCCTCATCTGCTCAGGTCTGAAGCTTTGGGAAGGCAAGACACGTGAGATGGGGAGTGGGAGGGAAGAATCCTACAGACCCTGTAGCTCTCCCTGACTTCTGCTGATTCTTCAACTAATACCAAGAAAGATCTGCAGATGAAAAGCAGGGCAAGATGTCCCTGGTGATTAAAATTCTGTTTGAGTGCTGAAATTAGCTCATGTCCCCTGTTGTTCTGCAGTGGCCCAGACACAGAGCTATCCTTTGGCTTGGTGCTGATTTGTGCAGTGGCAGCAGTGAGGATGTCTCCTGCTCTTTCCAAGAAAAGGACCAAATATCAGCCCTTTCTCTATATATCAGTAGTCCAGGAATTACATTTTTTGCTGGCTCTTCTGCAGCAAGTCCCTGTCTTCTTAGGTGATGTAACAAAAACGTGAATAATAGAAGTATTTTAAGTGCCATTAAAAACTAGGCACAACCCTTGTAGTATTGCCATAAGTTGCTCATTTTGCAACCCAGAGTTCATACTCTCAGGTTCAACTCTGCAGACCAGGGAGCTAGAAATTCATATTTTTAAAACTTGAAGTGAAATTTTGATACATGCATTTGAAGTTCTGGAGTGTAGAGAAAAGTGACTGATACCATTAGCAATATACATTAGTGTATTAATAAACTTCAGAAATGGCTGGTACTTTCATCTACAATAATTATTGTAATAGAAGTCTTCCTGTGTTTATTGCTCTCCTGTGGGTCTGAAGGTGTTCTGGTACAATGGAGTTTGTATATTTAAGGCAATTTAAGACTTATGGGAAGGTCATTTGTTAAAGACAATCATGAGTCTGAACAGGTCTCCTACCCTCTGCTTTATAGCTTGTCTTTGAACGTAAATGGAAGCTTCAAAAGAATAATAATGCCCAAGCTGGTAAATAATATATGTCATCCTTGCTAATCTAGAAAAACTTTGCATGCCACTTCAGCCTGTAGATATGACCTCTCTTTATTGTCTGAGCAGACCTTTGTAAATCATTTGCCCCATTTAATAGATTACAAATCAATTGCTGTGAATTGGGCAGTTTTGGTGACTTCTGTTTTATTGGATGTAATCTTTCTCCTGTCATGAGTGTTCCAGAGGATCAGGTTGTTATGACCCACTGTTGATGGCAGAGATGTTATTCCCTTGCAGGAAAACTTCTCCTACAAGCAGTAAATTGAAGTTGAGAACTAAATTTATTCTGCCTAATACCTCATGCTGAATGGCTGAATTTCAACCCAGTCCCATAGCATCAACTTTGGTATAAATTTGACAATTGTGCATTTCCAGTATTTATCTGAGTTATATAATTTAATACAAAATATTGCAGCTGTTTTTCTGCATGTACTGTGCTTTAAATAATTCAAGTATTTTATTAGCTATCAAGTAGTTTGTATGCCAATTGGTGTTTTGGGATTTGCCCAACATATTTTATGGTTGTATTGTACACAGTTTGAGTGTTTGTATGTTGTTGATGCTCAATCTTTTTCATATTATTCATGATACGGTTTTCAGACAACACCAAGAGGTGCCTTGATTTTATCAAACAAGGAGAGTGCATTTGAATAATAATCAGATTGAGAAATGAGAAAAGCCTAAATTTAGCAACCCCAGGCATTTAAATATCCTCACTTTTAAATAATGCCTTACAATTTTTGCAGATGGCAGAGAAGTCCAGTGAGTTTAAAAATCAAGAAAACTGCAATAATTAATTTTTTTTTACAGGTTTGGGGTTGTCATTATTTTTCCAGATGAGAAGATGCCCTTATATTTACAGCACAAAATGCAGATGGAAAATCAACATGTATTTTTTTAATGTGGCTAGCTCAGTTCCATTTATATTAATGTATATTGGTATTAATGGCTGTGGACACCGAAAGTGCTTTCATATGAGAGGTTGCAAAGAGCCATTGTGGCTCAAGCCTGATTTCCTATGTGCCTCCTATGCCTGTTTACTGGAAAGCAGACACTCTTAGGATCACATGGGACCAGAATCTGACTCTGTTGAATAACAGTGCCATATATTTGAGTAGCCGTGTGTGTAGGCATCCAGAATAAAACTGCATGGGAGAAATGCAAGTAGAAACCTTGGTCAGTCTCCTTAGTTATGTGGAGAGATAAACTAACCATTGAAAGTCCTTTTTGCCACTTCACAAGACACCTGTGAAGGCTTCTTTTTGAACTTCCCTTCTTTGACTTCTACTATATATTTCTCCTTTCAGGATCAAGCATTTTTTGTGTCTCTGGTCTCTCTTTGACAAGTCCATTCTTCTAACCAGCTGTGTCAGGCTTCAGAGATGCTTTTAGAAACACCTCTCCTGTGGTATAGAAGTTTGACAGTCATTCAATTTATATCTTTTGCTAGTAATTCACGAGATTCGAGTGTAGAGTCAGAGCCAACATGTTTCTTCATTTTTTTTTCTAGCATTGCTGCCAATCAATGTTAGAATAGAAACATTCTCCAAGAGGATCAAAATTAGTGCCCAGAGAGGCGTGTTAATTGTGCAGAAAGCTGAAACATGAACCTTTCAACTTGCCTCACCATCCTTCTCCTGTGCCCAGCTGCTAAACCTTTCAATTTCTGGGCGTATTTTGCTCTTCAACTTTTCTTCCCATTGGACTCATAACAGTGCAGTGTATTTCTCCCAGTAGTTCCTACCCCAAGGCATAAACCCAGAGAATGAATGATCTTGTCTCTGCTTTGCTCTACCTCTCAAATAATCTCTTTTTGTCCCATATGGATAAGAAGAGTTGCCTTCACACAGGAATTTTAATTTTTTTTTTTTTTTTTGGATCACAACCAGTAATGAGATTTTGAGTGTTCTGGAGATACCAAAGAGGTGGCCCTTGGGGGCAAAGCCATCAATGTGCTGATGCCATGGCTGGGTCTGCAGGTGATCAGAGCTGCCCTGTGGGTCATCCACATGAACCACTGGCCACAAGATCCGTAGTCCCTCAAATGTGCAGGAGAGCAGTTGTTCTCCATTGCCAATTATCCACAAAGAACAGACCTCATTTTAGACTGTCCTGTCCCTCGGCTGGGAAATAGATGTAATTTTTATTCCTCTGTGTTGGTGATGCTTAAAAGGTTTTGTGAACATGTAAAATAAATCCATTTGGGATTTTGAGGTCTGATTGGCGAATTTTTTCACTTCAAATATCCTGGAGCTAGTATTCTCTTTGATGCCTTAAATTTTAACCATATAGGTTCAGTTTTAGCCTCCACATGAAATAAATAGGATGAAAGTGAGATTAGCTGAGCAGGAAGTCTTTTTAAGTAAGCTAAAGAAAACAGCACTTTCAATTTTATTTTTTTTTTTTTTGTCTGAGAAGAAAGATTGGTAGAAGTTTTGGAAAATTGTCCTGAAATGCTTCACTCATTTTCTCTATCTGGATGAGAAGGAGCACTATACCACACATCATCAAGATGTCTTGTGATTGTCTTCCCATTATAAAGTAATGTAATAAAATAACACTGAAAATGAAACGGAAAATGAAAAATTTGAGACTGTACAGGAGAAAGGGCTCTTAATGTTTAATAGCTACCACTAAAGACCCTAATTCAGGCTACCAGTTCTGATGCTTCTGTAAGTAAGATGAGGTGTAAAACATTGCTTAAAACATATTTGCTGTGAGGCTGGGCTGTGCTTTGTGTTTCATGATTGATAAGGTATTGTTCCTAAATAAATCCTGCAATTCTAACTGCAGTGACACAAATACTAGGACATGAAGGTATGAAAGAAAATGACCAATTTGAGTGATAGGAAAAGAAGCTATGCTTCATTTGGTCTTCAAAAATAAGGCACAGTGAAGATATGACTGCCTTTCTTGAAAGGTTGTATGGGATTTCTACCATATAAACCTCTCCCTGCTTACATTTTTTTTGAGTGAATCAATGATTTGTGCACATTGTGCAGTGTATTTGTTGTTTTTGAGAGGTGTGTTAAGGAATGGTTCTGTAAAATTTTAAACAGTGTCATCAGATTCTGATTTGTTTGCAAATTATGTATTGATGTGTAAGGGTGACAAAACCAGGCAGGGCACTGATCCTGAGAAAGGCTGCAGCTCACAGAAGTAGTTGTCATTTTGTTTTTCTAATGGTCCATTTTTAATAGGCAAGCATCCAGCACCAGGCACTTAGAAGAAATTTATTCTTCTATGTTTGAAAAATAATATGAGCCTAAGTTACACTTACTGGACCTCTCCTACCCTTTAGCTGTCTGATGTTATTTATACTTCAAAATTATTTTCCACCTTTGGCCTAATGAAAGAAAAAGCATGCTTGTTTCTTTATAGCAAATATGTAAGTAGCAAACAGATTAAAAACACATTTACAGACAAAATACATCTTCAGTATACAAGAAAGACAGATTGACAAAATACAATTGGCTTCTTGTGTTCATTTCAAGTGGAGTTTAGCTAGTGCCTCTGTGGCTGTAATCTCTGTGAGGTTACTTTATTAACCAGAACACATGTTTTCAAGTGGCAGTCAAAAAGATGAGGGCTTGGGGTTAAAAGACTTTGAGGCATAATAATTCTTAATCAAAATCTCATTTGGAAAAAAATGGCACCTGGATTAAGTACAGCACCAGTAGTCTTCCAGGGAGTGTAGTGCAGCCTGTCTTGACAGTGATTTGTGTTCTTTTCTGCCTGCCGTGCCCAAGTATATTATCTAGGTTGACATGCATATGTACACATATCAAGCAAGGTCTCAGCACCTGCTACAATGCCTGCACTGGATTTATCCTTGTTGATGCCTTGGAATATTGATGGAGAGGGAAGGACGAGGTCCCTTGACACATATCAGTGAGACGTGGCACGACACCATTTCAGCACAAGCTGGGCATTTATCTAGACTGAGCAGCAGAAGTAATTAAGAGTGGAGTTTGATTGTCATCTGGCCTTGCAGTTGTTCTTGCCATGCGAGTCTGGCAACCTGTAACCTCACAAGTCAACAAGAAACCACCCAGCTCCCATATTCTTTGACATTTCAGGGACTATTTCTGTGTAGACACGAAACAAGCACTCTGTGGAAAAAATATTGCAATAATAGATGTGACTCCTGAAATCTTGACAAGTGCAGAATAATTTAGATTGTTCTGAAAATCTTGTGCATACATTTTCCTAAATTAAAAGTGTGCTGCACTATTTGAAAAATACATACCCTGAGTATTGCTTCCTTAAGCACTATGAAAAGGTCACTATATAATTTACTCAAAAATTATAACCTTCCAATATATTTTGAACCATCCTGTAAATTTAACTAGAAATACAGCATTCTGGCTTGGTGTTTTCTGAGGCACCACTGAAACAAACCCAAAAATTATTTACAAGTTAAATTTGATAGAATAATCTTTATATAATTGTCATGTATCACTGCAACTATATTAGATGGGATTTATTAGTAGAAGTTATTTATGCACTAGTTTGTCTTGTCTTAATCTCTTCTCTCTCCTCTACTCTCAATGCAGAGGCAATCTTTTTTCACTTTGTTTTTTCTCTACATGCCCTTGTAAAAAGCCCCTCTCCACCTTTCTTGTAGGCCATATTTAGGTACTGAAACGCCACGATAAGATGTCTCTGGAGCCTTCTCCAGGCTGAATAACCCCAATTATCCCAGCCTTTTCTCATAGGAGAGGTGCTCCAGCCCTCTGGGCATTTTTGAGGCCCTCCTCTGGATGTCCAACAGGTCGCTCTTCTTCTAATGTTGTGGGCTCCAGGAGGGGTCTCACCAGACAGACAATCACTGGCAGAGGGGCAGAACCCCTCCCTCACCCTGCTGGCCATGCTGTCTTGGATGCAGCCCAGGATCTGGCTGGCTTTCTGGGCTCCAAGTGCACTTTGCTGGGTCACACCGAGCTTCTCATCAACCAACATCCCAAGTTCTTCTCCTCAGGGCTGCTGTCAACCCATTCTCCACCCAGCCTGTATTTGTGCTTAGGGTTGCCCTAACCCATGGGCCGGACCTTGCATTTGGCCTTGTTGAACTTCATTAGGTTTGCTGGGCCCAGCTTTCAAGTCTATCCCTGTGGATATAATCCTTGGACAGCATCCTTTCCCTCCAGCCTGTTGACTCCACCACACAGCTCGGTGTTGTCAGCAAACCTGCTGAGGGTGCGCTCGATCCTGCTGTCCATGGTCCTGACAAAGATGTTAAACAGACTGTGGGCAATAATTTGATCTTTTTTTAAAAAGTAATCTAAAGCTCCTCTACTTGACAAAAGCTTCTGTGCACCTAAATTAATTTTTCTTTCAAATCTCAGTGGCAGAGTTCTCGGGCTTGTAGTTTTCCCTGTCAAACCAGACACGAAGTTAAGCTGCATCTGAGTAATTTCAACAATCCTCCACTAAGGAAGGTGCTTTTTCTCTGTATTGCATCTGAACCTCCTGTCACTGAAGACTTTATTCAGAATTTCCTTCTGATGGTATAATGTAGCTTTGTAACTTTGTTCAATTTTCTGAATTTATATGTGAGTTGTCAGGTTCCAACCCTGCAATGCTGCACCAGAAAGAGCAGATTTTACACAGGTCCTATTCTCTGCCTTGTTCAGGGGAATTATCAAATTATTATCATCTAATTATTGCATGGAACATTTAACGGAATTTGTGTTATAATTGTGAATTTAACTAGGTGACATTAAGGAAAAATCTTAGTATTTCATCAAGCGAGCAGATCATACTTCGGAAGATGAGTGAGGTTATTTGCAGGAGTAATTTGTAGAAGTGGAGAGTTCAGCCTTGTTTCATGAAATGCACAAGGCACATTACAAAGACAATTTGAAGGGTGGTATCCTAAAGTGATGAGGACATCTGGGAGAGGTTCAGCAGTGAAAGAAACAGTGGGTAAAAATCACAAATGGGCTGATCTTTGGTCAAAGATGTGTATTAATAGGAAGGCTATGGAATTTGCATCTGATTCTTGTTCAGGTTTAAGTATCTCTGTGGCAAAACCTCAAATCACAGGCACACCTCTGTGGTCATTTTTGCACTATATTCTGCCATATAGTGAATATCCCCAAAAGAGATTTTTTTGTGGGGGAGAAACAGAGGTGTGAATACACCTGTGCTTACAGTGTTGAAGGTCCAGATTATTTTAACACAGTGAAGAGACCTGACTCCGTTAGAACATCCTTTGGATCTTAGAAAGAATTAAACTGCAAGAGTTTATAAGTGAAATGGTTTTTCATCAGAATAAGTGTGTTATTTGGGAAGACATATATGTTGCAAAGAATATATGTAAGTAAGTAAGCCAATTTACTCAGGATTTTAGTGAAATTTTTATGCCAAACAATCGGAAGCTTCTCTTCTTCAAAAAGAATTTTAGATTAGGGGCTACAGAGAGTACAGAATACTTTCAGAGGAGACATTTTGTGGTTTTGCATTATCCACTGATTAAGCAATATGAAATGTGTCCATTTTCCTCTGATTGCTTAGAATCCCTTATAGAAACATGGAGTTTGTGTGCATGTGTCTGGGAGTGATTGTGAAACAGATATTTCCCAATGTTTCATCTCCCTGAGCTTCTGCTGTGAAGAGGTGGGTGAACAGAGCACATTCAAAATGCATTTAGCAAATACAAACAAATACACTTGAAGACACAGTCAGCAGTGCATGACATTGCCTCTCTGATGGTGCTCTGGCTAGAGAGGAGGGTTGTTGTCTGCAGTGGAAAAGACAATGATGAGAAATGTGAGTTTGCACACTAGGGAAAAAGAAAACCCAAACCAAACAGATGAGGTAATGTTTTGCAAGAGTTTGAAAAGCAAAGGGGCATGGGCAAATAAAAAAGCTTTAGTAGCATAATATATCTGACGTTGTTGTCTTTCTCTGTGTTCGTTCTCACCCACACAACAGACCATTTCTTAATTTTTCCATATGTGCTTCCTTTGTATTTTTCATTAATTGTCCTATTTTTCATTAATAGTTGTATACTTCTAGATTTTTTTCCTGTCCTGAAAAATTCTGCTTGATTGCACTCTGTATCCTTCCTCCCTTTTGCTTAGCTTATTTAATCATTACTATTTCTCCTGTTCCAAACCTATTCCCTTTCTTTTTGTTTCTGAAGCAACAACATTTCTCAAGCTGCCATTTCTCATTGAACTTCAGCAGCATCCTTGCAACTGCTATATCCCCATGGGTCTGTTGTTCTCTTGCAGTAATAAAAGCCTTTTTTTCCCCCCTTCATGGGAACACTGAGATGACTGATTTCAGCAGTGAAACACTTCAAAGCAAGTTTCTAAGTCAGCATATGTAGAACTGGGATTCTCCTGCCAATTCTACAACTATCTGTCTTTTTGAATGGATTATTTTTATATGGTGCATGCAGGTGTGGGTGCAGGAGGAGGCTTTATTGCTCTGGGCAGATCATGTGTGTTGTGAGCTGGTCCATACCAGCAACCTAACAGGGCCAGTGGAAGTCTTTGTTCACTGGATGCTGAACCTCTCACTCAGCTAAGCCAAAACTCCAGCCTAGTTAGGCTGTTGATTTGATGAGCTCTTCTGTGACTGCCAGGGAAAAGGAGGAAGGATCTCAGAGAGGTCTGATGTGGGTTTTTCCAGTGAAAGTAAATTCATATAGAACCTGTCTTCTTTTGTATTTGTCCATACATTTCTGCTTTAAGAGGGTTTCCAATCTGCAGTGCCATTTTTTGCCAAAAACTATATAATCTCTTTCTTTCCTTCTTTCGTTTGCTTTTATTTCTTTTACTCTGAAAATACAGGAGGAAAGGGAGAAAGGGGTCAAGAACAGAAGAGTCTAAAAGCTTTTGAGTGAAAGCAAGTATAAAATATTCACTTACTTAAAAGAATCACAAAGATCATCCTTTGTGTCACTGTAAAGTTAGGGCTCTATATGAGTTTTCTTGTAATTTAGTCACCTGTCACAGACTAACCAGATTTGCTTAGAGCTTTTGTTTGGGGGAGGTGGTTTTTATTCAGTATGAAAAAACCCTAACCCTCATGTGACGGTGTTCACAGGGGTCTTAGGTTGAGGGAAGAGATGAGGATCTGACTCCATGTTTCAGAAGGCTTGATTTATTATTTTATGATATATATTACATTAAAACTATACTAAAAGAATAGAAGAAAGGATGTCATCAGAAGGCTAGCTAAGAATAGAAAAGGAAGGAATGATAACAAAGGTTTGTGGCTCAGACTCTCTGTGATTGGCCATTAATTAGAAATATCCAAGATGGGCCAATCACAGATGCACCTGTTGCGTTCCACAGCAGCAGATAATCAATGTTTACATTTTGTTCCTGAGGCATCTCAGCTTCTCAGGAGGAAAAATCCTAAGGAAAGGATTTTTCATAAAAGATGTCTGCCAATACCCTCAAGGCTTCTAATTATGGCAAGAAGGAAAGGCATTGGCTACCATTTCTTGTTGATGTCACAGGTGGAATGACATGTATCAGACCTGTGATAGGTTAGCTAATTTTAGACTATTGAGTCACCATTCAGTCACTTGGTCACAGCACTGGTCTGCCCTGAAACAAAAACATGGTGTGGTCTTTGCTAAGAAGACATAGTAATTGCCTCTGAGAAAGGTGTCCTTTTCTTTGTGGCAAAGAATGTGTTACACCTGTCAAATTTCAGCACAGGGACTTTAATTAGTTGAGGTATTTCTTGGGTTTCAGCTGTGACAGTGTTCATGAGAAGCCACTGCTTGTAAGGGGAAAAGATGCATGAATGTAACCCTGTGTGCCACTATAAAATTACTATCTTTTTGCTTCTTAGACTGAAATAAGCCTATTTTGTAGGCTTTTGTGATAGGAATTTCTTTGGAGAACAGGATGTTTAACCACACATAAAATTACTAGCTGCATACCTTTGCAAATAGCTCATCTTATTCCTCAAGAGTTTGCTGGTTTACAGTTCCTCTTGAAAAACTCTCCTCCTATGGTCCAGCTATCAGGGAGTTTGGCTATTTCACTTTTAAAATGTTTCATTTCTGAATGTTGTATTCAGTGCTTCTAAAAGAACATTATTTTTTGTCACAGAAGTTGCAGGTTTTCGTGTAATAAACCAGCAATGACAGTGCTGTAGATTTGTGTAGCCCTTTCCTAACAGAAGACTTCTGATGTCAAAAAGGGCATGATCATTTTATCATATGTGGAGTTTTATCTTCATAGCCTGTCCTTGTCAGAGGATAAATGCTCTCAGAATGATCATCTTGTGCTTGAAAGGTCACAACTCCCACAAATTTATGAGGTCATGATCCTTAGTGTTGTCTCATTCATCAATCTCAATGAAATTATGGGAAGAAGTTTTCTGGCCAAAGTGGATTTTGTGCCATTGCCTCATCTTACTGCATGTCTTGACGGGAATCAAATTGCTGAATATCTCTAGAACTTCTGGACCAAGCTGCATGGTCCCTTTGGAACTGGATGTCAGTGTGTTAATTGCTGGAATTAACTGTTCTGAAGGTACCTGGGAAGGGATTGTCTTTTAATCAGCAAAAATTGTTCCCATGAAGGCAAGAAGAGAGAGGAAGTTTATCTGCCAATACTTACACTTCCAAAAACAAAAGCCCTTAGTCAGAAGTTGATTTTTTGGCTCATTGTGTGAGCACATGCTTAAGGCATCTGTGTGGAGAGATTTGCCAGCAGGCCTTTAGCCACAGTACGTTCTGTCAGGAAGGGCTCTGGGAGATACAAAATTTTGGTATTTTCAAAACAATTAATCAGAATAGGAAGAGGTTTTTATTAGTTCTGTGACGCATTTATTGGGATTGGAGAGCTGAGGAGAGGCTGGCAAACACTAGGCAGACATCTCTAAGAAATGATAAAAAGTGTTTTTGCAATCAATACAAGTTGTTTTAAAAATTTCATCCTTCAGTTCTCTCCTTATTTCTAGCTCCTAAATCCCATGAAAAAGACATATCATTATTCTCTGCTCCACCAGTTCAGATGTTCAGAGCCCTTGATAATTAACAGACTGGTTATTGAGAAAAATAAAATTACAGTTCTGGATTGGATTTATGATTCTTATGCAAATGTAACTGCCACGTTCTGTGCAGAAAACACATTTACACATTTAAAAGCCTGAAAATAGCAATAATCCTGTTCAGGAGCTACTCCAGTTAATACTTTCCTATATAGATTTGAGTATTCATTAATAACTTCTGGATTGTTATTAGAATTGTTTTATTGTAACATGTAATTTGCTTGAACTGACTATGTTTTTCTCAAAATGGTTTTAATTACAGAAATAAATGACAAAGCTTAGTGGAGATGCTTATACAACAGTGCAGTCATTTTCTGTGTGCCAATTGGAAACTCATTTTTAACAGATGGAATTTACCAGTCTGCAAAGAAGGAACACAAGGCCTTAAAACTTTACTTTATCTGCCTGAAAAAAATATTAATATGGTGCCATGCACGCTATTTCTTCTTTGCTTGTGCAATATTAATCAATTATATTTTACAGCTGTAGAAAAAACCCAAAGAGTTGTTCATTTTACTGAGGATGCATTTTGCTATTAGGATCAATTTTATATGTCAACAAGATGTACCATTGTGGGTTAGAGTAATGGTATGATTCCAAATATTCCCTTTTATCTGTGAGGACTGAGACGTTTATCATTCTTCCTTCTGATGGTATGGACAGTGCTGTTGCAGATTATTTTGGCATCATCTTCCTCTTTTCTTTTTGCTACCATTCTGCCTGACTGTTCTTGTAGCTCTTGTTTTCTTTATAAATCAGTAGGTATAACCCTCTCCCAGATTCTGATTCGGGATAAAGGCTGTAGGTAGCTACAAGATGAAGCCAGGACTTCAGATGCGACCTACCAGGAAAAGAAAACCAGCATTTTGCTTCTAGTTGATGAGCTGGTTGATTGCAAGTCTTGTCTCTTCTTTTGAGACTCACTAATGAACAGCAGTAAAAATGTAGCCCCGGAGTAGCTCAGAAAGCAGAGCTACTAATTAGATATGACAGAAAGAAACAGGCATCACCAGGATGGTGAAAATGAGGGTGTGGAGCTGGATGACCCTATGGACTGGGGTAGGAGTAGAGAGATGAATTCATCAGGACCACGTGCAAAATTACACCCTTCAGAATAACAAAGTGTTGAGCTACAAGTTAATTGTTCATCAGTTAGAAATGAAAGAGGAGCAAAAGGCACGGGGAGTTCTAAATAACAACAGGATGAGTAAGCTGTGGTGGTGTGGCCATGGAAAAGGCAAATGTACTGCTGGCCCCTCTCAAGGGAGAGGGAACTGCCAAAGATCCTGTCCTACAAGATTAAAGAAAATCTATTTCTGCACCAGCCAGCCACCCCAGCTTTATGTGGCGCTTGCAGCACACCAGTACCCTGCCTCTAATGGAACTGTGTGTCTTTATCCCATTGTATTTCAAAACAACACAATATTAAGATAATTACTATAGAGTGTAAGAATTGCTGAGACTTTACATCCTGCTTGTCTGATATGATCTTTTTCACATTTCCATCTTGTAAGAGAATGTGGCTTGTGCTGCATCCAGCTCTGGGGTCCCCAGCATGGGAAGGACAGGGACCTGTTGGAGTGAGTCCAGAGGAGGGACACCAAGGTGATCAGAGGGATGGAACAACTCTCCTATGAGGAAAGGCTGAGAGAGCCAGGATGGTTTGGCCTGGAGAGGAGAAGGATTCAGGGTGACCTAATTGCAGCTTGCCTGTTCCAGGAGGGGGACTACAAGAAAGCTAAAGAGGGACTTTTTACAAGGGCATGTAGTGACAGGACAAGGGGAATGACTTTAGACTGAAAAAAAGAAGGTTTAGATCCGACATTTAGAAAAGATTATTCACTGTGAAGGCGGTGAGGAACAGGAAAAGGTTTCCCAGAGAAGCTGGGGATTCTCCATCCCTGGAAGTGTTCAAGGCCAGGTTGGATGGGGCTCTGAGCAACCTGGTCTAGTGAAAAGACAGAGGTCAGAACAAGATGATCTTTAAGGTCCCTTCCAACCCAAACCATTCCAGGATTCTATGAAAACAATGACTAGAAATAAAAATAAATTAAGGAATGAGGGGAGAAAACTATTTATGCCAAAGTATTGAGGTGCCCTGAGAGGAAACGAGCCCACAGACAAAAGTGAGTTGGGATTAATAAGAGGGTACTGAGAGAGTTGTGATCCAGTGGCTTGGTGTCAAACAGTGAAAAGTGAACTGGTGTGGTCAGTTGGTAAAAAGGTCCTGTGCTGGTTGTGCTAATGGTGTGGTTGAGCCAAGAGGATTTCTCCAGCTCTGCCTTCCTAGGAAGAGGAATCTTGTGGAGGGGTCTGCTCCAACTGCTCCTGCTCAGAGAAAATGATCCTACTGAGAGGCAGACCCAAATAAGAATGACCTGGCATAGCATGTGGCAAAAATATCTAAATATTTTACAAATAAATAAATGTTAGGTCAGTAACCTGTACTCAGAGATTTTTTTTCCTAGTGGAATTTTCGCTTTGAAGGGATGTTAGGCCTTTTTTACAGACCTGTTGGACCTCAGGCTCCTCAGGGCTGACATTGTGCTTATACTTCGCACTAATAAAACATTTAGAAATATTTTCATAAATTAAATTAATTGGATCATAAGTCATGGACTCCACAGCAAAATAAGTTGAACGTGAAAATATTATCAATTAGAAACCTACTGACTTTTGATTTTTTGTTATATATACACATGCATTTACATCTGTATCCTGTTTCACTTTTTTTCCCTAAGCCTACTCCCATCCTTCCATGTCTTATTTATTTGATAATTTATGCATTTGCTACAGAGATATTTTGTTAAATATTGAGAAGTTTCTGATTTCAACTTGACTGTGATTTGAGCTGTAAATATTTCTTATGGACCTAAAAGCTTAAATTTAACATTAGGCTGATTTTATTTATCTTTATTGTTTTAATGTTGTAGCAAGACCAAGCAAGGAGAGACTTAGTTCATTAACAATGAATGAGGAAGTAGCACAGCTATGCTGTCAAGGAAATGAAAGTGCATATAAAATACATTCAGGACTTTTTAATTAAGAGTTTTACTCTGCATTGTCCTACTTTTTATTCTTTAGTCTTCTTTAAAGCACAGAAAACATTTTTGATCGACAAAGAATAATTATCCTTGTTGCTTTCAATTAAATAAGTATACGCTTCTAAAATGCCAAATAAAATCCACTGATACTGTTTGAAAAAAAAAAAAAAAGAGGGGGTGGTCTGAGCAGGTAACTCTCTGTTTCTGTAATCTGTGAATATATTAATATTGTGACAGGATGTTCCTGGTTCTTTATTGTTAGAGTTAAGGTGACAAATCCACTCCTACAGTGGCATAATGAAGGGCACTTTTATGGCAGCTGGGGAGCAGCTGGCTCTGCTGCCCAGGGATGCTGCTGGTCCAGCAGAGCTGTGCTGGGACTTCTGCACAAAGCTTCAGTGGAGAAACCTAAATGTGCTGGGGAGCCCCGAGGGAGGATAACGCGGTCCTTCCCTCCCTTTCTGTGAACACAAAAATCCCTTCCTGTGGCCATGGAGCTCTCCCTGGCTCAGGCAGAGGTGCCACCTCCAGCTGCCAGAGCTGCCTGACCTCCAGGGCTTAGCTGGGCAAAGCAGCTGTGAATTATACTCCAAAGAAAGGAAGGGAAACCAGATTTGCATTAGGCTTGTTTTGATTCCCCTACTTAAAACTAATCTCCGGTAGCTTTTTTATTTTCTTGAAAGCTGCTTTGTACTGACTAGCCCTTGGTATTTGTCAGATTCTTTGTTTTCTCTGCGTATTCCCTGCTGGCCTGCTCAGAAGCTCGTTAAATTATGAGGATTATTCAGAGCTGAACTGGATAATAAAATGGCCTATTGATTAGTACAGTTCTAATTAGTTGTCTCTTAGCATGAAAGAGAAATAAGATTTGATAGTAAACAAAGCAGAAAACAAATAGGGTGTTTCCAACATGTAGGATGTACATGCTTGTGTGTGGCCTTGTACATGAGAATTGTAATTTCCAGTTTATCATCACAAGCCTATTTCACTGCTTACAGAACTGTGACCTGCACAAGCAAACTCTCTGACAGATAATCAGACAAAAAATAAAACTCAATTATTTTTTCTTCCAGTATGTACTCGAAGAATGATGTCATGATAAGCAATATGCTTTTGATTTTTCATGTCTTGTCATAGTAAAATAAAACTTACAGCTAATTTGTGTTTTAACCAGGTTTGTAGTGATGGGAATGAATATAAATAGTGTGTCGGAGTTTTAGCTTGAATGGCGAACACCAGTAATTAGTGAAACCTTTCTAATTGCATCGCATGCCTCCACACTGGTTCAACGTATAAAAATTACCCGTGGTCTTCTTTAAAAATGATGTGGATTGGTGTATTCCACCTTCAAAGCAGTTTCTCTAACAGTGCATGTTTTTAAGGTGTGTGTGCAGACCTACAAGCCTTGAGTAGGAGTAGAGCAGTGCTGACATCCTCTGCCCTCTCCTTCAGTCACACTGTCTGGCGAGGTGAGGGTGACCCTGCTTGCAAAAGGGCTTCTCACTGACCTTCCCAAAGAGGGAGAAAAGCAGAGGACAGACCATGGGATGTTTTGAAAAATAAGGATTGAAATCCTGGCAGAAATGCTGTTGATTTTTGTAAGAACAGGGTTTTTCACCAGCCCTTTAATGCCTTCTCCATGATCCACAAAACTCTTGTGAATTTCTATGGGCTCTGCAGGTTTGCCTTGTTTGGGAGGGAGGAGAGTGTATTTTTTTTTCTAATATCTTTCTTTAAATGCAATTCACTTCAGACAAAAACCAATTAATTACCCACACTTCCCCCCAGTTCTGTGTAGTTCTTGCCCACTGCAAAATGGCTGAGCGAAAAGCATAATAAATTAAAGTGTGAAAATCATTTAATTCTCATCAAGTGTTCAAATTCCAGTTTTGTTGAGGATGGTTTTGTTTTCTTTTGTTTTGTTAGACCTGTTCAGGTATCAAGGGCTCAGTTTCACATTGTTATGCCCTTTTAGAGAATATGAATTTCTCATTCAGAAATTAAGTAGTTCCCATTGTTTTTAGTACTGTCTGTGAGTTGAGCTGACTGTGGTGTAGTTTGTACGGCTTTTCTAGTTTTCCTCCCTGGTAAAAAACCTTTCCTTTTAAACCTGGCTGCTGAGTGAGAGGTAAGTGAGCAGCCCTCTGCTTTTTAAGGCAAGTAGTCTTGTCAGCCCATCAGTCTCCTCATTTCCCATCACCTGGAGGTTGATGTCATAGCAAGATATTCTCTCCAAAAGGTGAATTTCTTCATTACTTTCACAGTCTTCCTCTAGGCCTGCAATTAGAGCCCTCCTGATAACCAGCACACAGCTGCACCCATTAATTAGCCCTTCATTTGAAGATTTCTCTCTTGGCGTTCCCATCATTGTCAGCTTAGAGCAGGTCCAGCTGCCTCCAGCCATTCTTTGAGTCCATTATCCACATCAGGCATCCTTCCCACAAAAAACCCAGCCACAGGATCAAGGAAACCCTGAGCACCACTGTGACCAGGGAGAGCCACCCTCCTCTCACACAAGGCAGGACAGCCACCACCACACCATGTGAGCTTTTGTGAGGGTCTGCAGGTGTTACACAGCTGAATTAGTTTGCTGCAGAGCACTCAAAAAAGAGACACGGCCCAGGCTGTGCTGTTTACCTGATGGAACAATCAAAACATCTCCTGAATAAAGCAGACACCCAGTCTCTGTGGGCTTCTCCATGTTAGGGGATAATGGAAGCATTTACTAACAGCCAAAGAAATTATTTATTAGGATATGAAACCTTTAATTTAGAAGGAAGGCTTCACGTTGTATTTTTTTTCCCCTTACACTCCCACTCTGCAAAATGTAGCAAGGCCAAAATTTAATGCATTTGCACATCTATTTCTGAGCTATGTGGGTGTCTCTCAAAAGGTATGATTTTGAAGTAGAACAAACAATATATTCGTAGCAATCTTCTTTGAACCAACGAGGTTTTAGAAACCCAAAGATCCAGATCAATCAATCCCAGTATATTACATTCTCCACTCTGTTGGGTTTAGATTTAAACTCTTTTATAGATGTTGAAATTGCAAGAAGGATTCCCCAGCTGCCAAAAATGGCTCTGATGGAGCAGGACAAAATTACACATGGAGAAAATACACTGGAAACCGAGACTTCATCTTTCTATCTGCTCCTCTAACTACAGGCACAGCAAGTTTGTCTTATAGTATGGATTTCATCATCCTGTATACATTTTGGTGTAGTTTCCCCTGTTATGTGTACAGGAGGCTGACACAAGGGGACAAAACCCTTCCTGACCCTGCCAAAGGTGATGAGAGAATCTAAAAATTTCTGAAATACACAATCATATTGAAACATCAAATGTTGACAGAAGTATGAAATGGTATAAACAGCTTTATTGTTTACAGCATATCCTCAACTACAGTTGCTCCCAGCTTATTTATTTGTGCACACACAGATGTGCTTTATGTACCCAGGAGGAAAGAACACAAAGACTTTCATTTTTAATTCTTTTCCCTGTTCTTATCTGGGGGAAGAAAACGTGATCTCTGACATGCTCTCTCACAGCAAAGAGCAAAAGGCAGATGTGGGCCTTTCTCTTCAGATACCACTTCCTCCCCAGCTTCTGTTTTCATGTTTACAACTTCATGTGCTTCTCCTGCAAAGCACACATTGTTGGGGTGCTGCTGCAGGTACTGGAGTTCATCTTCCTCTCTTCTCTGGCTCCTGTTGCTGTTTGCAGGAAGAGAAAATCCTTTAGGTAATTTAAAAGTTTTCTCTTAGCTGTGCCAAGCTTGACCCTGTCTCTCAGGCTGACACTGCTGAGCCTCTGGAGATATTTCAGGTTCCCTAATAAACCCCTGTGCCTGGACTGACACTCACTGAAATGAGAATAACACCTGTACTACCACTAAAATAACAAATCAAAGAGATTTGTTGACAAAGAGATTGTCAACAATCCATTGTTGCTCTGTGGTTCCTTTGTCCCCTTATAAAGAAGAAGTAGGGGCTTCCCATGTGAATCACCTGTGGGGATTTAGGGCTAGTTTATTTAGGACTTTGTGACCTGTACAGAGGGGCACTTGCTGCAGAAAGCAAGGCACATGATGTATTTCCAATTCTTTTAGACAGTGGACACTCATGAAAGGCAACCTCAATAGTTCCTAGACTGAAACAGGGGGGTAAAACCCCTTTTCCCAGCCAGGAGATCATACCAAGGGTGAATACTTTCTGCAGGTGACACCTGGCATCCTTTGGGTAGCTACAGGGGAAAAATGGAACCTTCTGAATAATTAGATACTGTAATTCTGGATTGTTTTTAATTAGAAAATCATGGGCAACATACCTGAAAAGTTCAGGGTTTGTCTTATCTGTGATTATTTTTCCTTTCCCACAGAAGGGTATCACACATTATTTCTTTGTGTCTGCTTTGGTGGCAGTCTAGGAGAAAAAAATCATCCTCTTTGTTCTACAGGCATTCAGATTTAAACATGCTGCAACAAATGTTTGATTTTTCCATTTCAAGAATAGAGGTTTGAAGTTGTTCACTCTTAATCATCCTTGGAAAAGATTTTGATACAAAGACATGACTTCTTTCTCCTTCCTACATCTGTATCTGTGTATCTTCCCATGCAATTTGCCCCCTCTATCCTAGAAAAGGCAGTGAGTACTTATGACTAAACCAGATAGGTATGAGCAATCAAGTAGTGCTAATATTTGCATGGGTAAGAAACATCATTTATGAAGACAATTGAGACAAAATAAAGGTGCTCTATATAATTAGGATAATAGCTGCATGTCATCATTTCCCCTGTGTATTATTATGACACTGTTGATTAACCAGGTGTAGAAGGATTTGGAAAGGCCAGAAAAAAAATCTTAGGGAATCACAGTAGGAGGTAAGATGAAGTGAGACTGAAAATACATGCGTGCCCACTAAAAAAAAGAGTACATTTAATTTGTTTCTTGACAGTATAGAATTGGGGACTAAAGTCTGATGGCAGCTGTTAGTTCCAAACAGGTAGGATTGATCTAAATTATGGTTTCTTGAGAGAGCAATTTTTTTCCCACTGACAGTTTTTCTGCTTCCATTTGCTTAAAGAAGGAGGAGGAGGATCCTGACCTTTTAAGCAGTGGAGGGCTGCTCTCTTGAAGATTTTCATCACTACTGAGCCTGTTTTCCTGTGATCCATGGGAATGGAGGCGTCTGCAAGCCAGCCTGACGGGTGCAGCCTGGCTGACAGCGTGATGGGAGAGTTCAGAGCTCTGGGAAGGAGATTGCAGACTTCCTGCCAGAAGGGGGTAATTTTGTCACAGGTGCAGGTACACTAAGTGTCACAGGGATGACACAGAGTGTTGACAGTGATGCTCATTGCACAGAGTTCAGTGGTTTAGCAGGGTGGAGTATTGCAGGAGTCCCCAGGGGCAAAGTGAAGGTGTCACGTTGATGAAATCCCAAATACCCTCCCAGTTGTGCTGTGAAAACACTTAAGGCTTCCTACTCCACACCAGCTCTCTCTGGATGAGAATGAGATTGTGCACAAGTAATTACAAAATTAAATCTCACTCAGCAAACCCACACACACCTCAAAGTTGTTGAATATGTTTCCCAAGGACAATATTGAGGGGCTTGCAGGGGACAGGGCATCAGTGGAGGCCCACCTGGGCCATAAGAGAGATGTGACTCTCAAGCTGAAGTGGCAAATTAATCCCTAAGGATGCACAGACATTTATATTTAAAACTCACATAACTTTCACATTCATTAAGCACATT